>NW_027272955.1:0-195910 GCF_040938485.1 Diadema antillarum
CATCATTGAAGTCTATGGTGTAAAATTCTGTTGGGTTGTTACAAAATTTCCATATAATGAAAAAAAGTTGCCAATCCCAAGGACTTCGTTATAACGGGAATTGCCTGTAATAAGAAATGCATTCATTTTCCGAGATGTATGGTACTGGAATAATTACTAGACTGGTCTTTCAGACAAAGACAAAAATGTGGGTAGAAGAAACAAACCTCTAGGAGATTCACCACAGCCACATCAGTGCTTTGGAACATTTCAAGGTCTACCCTGACAGGAACTATGATGCCTGTCAACATTCAAAACATGGAAAAGGGTACAAGATTGCTTGGCGATTTGGTGGAAAAACATCTAAAGGTGAGACCTAATATTTCTTGTATCTTTTTACAATGGGTAACTCTAAAAGGTCACTACCGGAGTATGAGAAATTTGAATGAAAAAAAAACATACTGACATTAAAATGACATCAAATTATGATGCCGGAGGCAAAGAATGGTAAAATTTACATTAAAAAATGTGACCAGCATAAGACAAGGAAGCCATCAGAGCCTGAACACGCACTGAACGAAAAAAAATTGTGACTTTTCAAGCCACAACATCTGGGATTGATCACCTAGTACTTTTTGGGCCAACATTCATTTTAAATAAATTGGAACATCTCTTCTCTATCATTTGGCATTTGTTCATCATGCACATGCAAGCAAACTTTTAACTATTAAAACTGATATATTTCCATTGAGAATTATTACTTCGGGGGGGGGGGGGGGGGGGGGGAACAAATGGCCAAAAGCGTGATAAGACAAGTGACTGTTACACACTGAGGGAATAATTCAAGCGTATCTCAAAGCTACAATGACATACATGCCAAGCTTCCATGCTAACTTCAGCGAAGCGTTTAATTATCCCCTCTATTTCTCAGTGTCGTTTAGCCAAGTAGTAGGATCTACATGCTGAATCACTATAAATTTGCAATCATCAACTGCCGCAGTACAAATTTCTTCATATTTACATTTGCCTGTATATCCATATTTCCAGCAGACTCAGTTGGTATAAAGACGAGTCTGCATTTAATGCCACAAAGTGACAATCACATCCTCTTTAATGTCCGGCAGGCGATACTCAAAATATACCTCCAAAGTCCTTCTACATTTTAAAAAGTATTTACATATAATGACATATATTATAAAAAATAGCATCATTATATCGATAAACGTATTGCTGTCAGCTTTAACAGCACTAGGAAAATGTTGGCAAGATGACACACGTACCACCAGAGCCATGCATAGGAATGGATCATCATTCTGTTGCATAATGTCATATCCTGCAAAATGGCATTATATGTCAGATGTCAAACTGACAAATAACTTCTTCTCCTTCCTTCTTTTCATTGTTGTTGTTGTTGTTGTTGTTGTTGTTGTTGTTGTTGTTGTTGTTGTTGTTGTTGTTGCTGTTGTTGTTTCAGTCACAGTACGGTGACAATGATGCACTAAATACATTCCTTTGGGAGCAACTGAAACATTGATATCTTTTCGAACCTCCACAAGATTATTTTGACAAAGTTTTGTGACAATAAACTTGGCACAGGGGAAGGGTGTGGCTATTTTTCTCATGGCTTAAGTACCGGTAGACACAATTGCTCTGTAATCCACAAATGAGAGTGACCTAGACAGTGAATAAAAAAAAAAGAAGAAAATGTATCAACTACGGGGAAAAGTGTTGATTTGCTGAAGTTTGTTTCTGCACCATAGTCTGTGTTCACATGTCAGTTCCCATGAACTGTTGTCACTGAGTTTCTATTATAAATGCACAACTATCATTTATAAAGAGATACTACATAATGATCTTTGGTATTGCAGTGTTTCTGTTTTTGGCTTGTAAATCACCTTGAATTTAGGAAGGAAAGGCTGGAAAAACCTTGACATACCATGACCGCACAGTTTTCTTGGCGAAGCGTTTAGAAATGTCAGCACTTAAGTGCTGTATAAGTATTATTCATTGTTATTATGATTATTATCATTAATTTGACCTAATTCAATGTAGTGGTCAAATCACCTGGCTTGGCTGCGTGCGATTTCACTTCTAAATGGAAACGTAATGACGGACTTACAACCAGATATCTGCACAACATAAATTCTGTCTGATGCTGATTTCCATAGCAACAGCGATAAAGACTGTATAGGCCCCGACTAGTATACTTGTAGGTTGGTGATACTCTGGTTGATAAACGCATCATTCTGTATACAGACCAGCTTACGTGGTACCAGCATCGAGTGCAGATAATTGCATACGTACCAAGAGGTAAATCCTGTTATACGCTTTCAGCTTTATATGCTTTCAGCTGACAACCATATTGAGATAATGGGCATAAACACAGGAATTATGCTTTACACTCTATTCATACCAAATTTTAGACATACCCATGTTTGTGCACCCTGTTTGCAGACAGACAAACCAATACTTTATATGATATAGTCAGCAGTGAAATTGCCCTAACCATATGGGAGCGGGGGAGGGCTGCCATATGGCACAAAGTGGATGGCCCCCTTTTGCATACATAACAACCTACAGAGGATCACATTACAGAAAAAACAGACAAACTTCCATTCAAAATGGAACACATGTAACCATACCAACTTTCAGATGATATTAAAATTATGCCATGAAACCATGAATGTGTACGCCGTAACATTTTTGTCATTTAAGCAATTTTGTCATTTATCCCTCATATGTAAAATGAAACCAGGCATTGAGTGTTTTCTTTCAAATTTGAGCAAGCTCAAACCTTTTGAAGTACCCCAAAAAGGGCTCTCTGTGATTTTCTTTGCCATTCCCTGTTTGCTTGAGAAACCAATTTGTTTAAAAAAAAAAAAAAAAAAAAAAACATCAGTTGGAAAATGGGCTCCCTGCATACTCCAATGACACTATGCCTAATCCATTCCTTTGCATCTATAGGAAAGATGGCAAAGGGTTTGGTTTTCTTTCCCTTGCCTATTCGTTGGTTTGTTTGTTCGTTTTTTGTTTGTTTTTCAAGAGATGAGTTGGGAGAAGTATCAATGTTATAACATGAGCAACTGCTAAAAATTAATCACACTGCTTTCCGAGCATTATATTTCTCACCACCACTGGACTTGTCATAGTTTTTGATCAATTTGAAAATAGAGTTAAGTTCTTCTCTTTTTTTTTGCAAATTGAGCTTGATAACAAATTCTACTAGGAAAAAAAAAAAAAGTTTGTCATCTACACTCAGCATCATGATGCAAATAAGACATTGCATGAGTCCTGTGAGTTGTTATTTCAAGACATTGAGACGAGGAATTTCTCTTCAACATTCCAAGTAATACCATGGCAATGGAAGATATCAATTTTCAAATTTGACGCAACAGCCATGGATTGTCTCACATGTACGTGATTCCATACATCAGGACAAACTTTTGAACGCTGCTATTTTTCAAAACCTAGTGAAGTCTAGAATTTAAGCACTGGGGCACAGAAAAAACCCCACGAACGAATGACTACATTACCAGCTGTAAAACTACATTGTAAATTATAAGGTGTTTCTAATACTTTCACACATGTGCAGGTCTATTCAAGATAAGTGTATCAATGTGAGTTTCATGTGCAGATGAAGAATATTTTACAAAGTCACTGGCATCCGATGAGGGACGGCAAAAAAATCAGTCTTGTTTGTGACCATGGGGCCGATGGAGATGATAATACTTATAGCAAGAAATTTTCATGTGCATGAAACTTTTGCGAATTTTGCGAGGAGCAAAGATTCACTACTAAAAGGTAGAATGCACGCACAAGTGTCCGTCTACACAATGCGTTGAATGCCAGTGGCGATTCGCAACAGTTTTGTGCCATGAAAAACGCTGTCGGCTCTAATGCTCAAAAGTTTAATACTGCAAATGTTTCTGGTTTTACAGTAATTGGAAGGTGCAAGTGATCAAGTTTTTTGTTTTTTTTTCCTGGGGGGGGGGGGGGTTGGAGGGGTGCGAAGGGGAGGGTAACTGAAGTTACAGGTGCTTCTGCTGTAAGCGTTTCAGTGGCAGTGTTCGTTGACGTCGACGACGATGGCCCGCTTCCAGCCGAATATGAAGTAGCCTGCGCCGGCGCCCAGGGCGACCGCGATGCAGAGATAGACGTTGTAGGTCATGAAGATGAGCATGAGGAAGTAGCTGAGCGTCACCTGGACGATGTGGAGCATGGTCTGTAGCAGGTGGCCCCAGCTGAGCAGTTTGGCCCTGGCAAAGGGGGACAATCAGACAGAGAAATCAACACATGGGACTGTGAGACAGATGGCAACATACTGTATAAGCTGTTATTCTCACGAGGTTTAATTTTTGTGAATTTCACAAATCACAGTTGGACTGAAAATTCAACAACACGCAAAAATGTCTCCATGCACTAGGGTAATAGTGCATTCACGTTAGCATCGGCGTTGATTCGCGAAACAACATCTCGTGCAAAATGTCAATGACCTCCTCATTTGCGAAAATATCTGAACACAAAAATAACAGTGTATACAGTACATAATGGAAATGTATAGGGCAGCAGAGAGGGCACAGTAATTTCACTCAAATTGATTCAGAGTGTAAGCAACAAAGAATTCAAATACACCTGTGAACATTTTCCAGAATTGGGACAATCCACGATACACATTTTACAGGGATGCGAACCTTGTAAACAGGATTACAGTATTCAGAATTCTGAAGGTCGATAAGGCAAATTCATGGCAGGATAGCAGTATTTCCCTTCAGACCTGTAGTATCTTTTTAACATGAATTCCATGAATTGTTACGCTAGAAAAGCTGGTGTATCATAGATCTTTAAAATTGAGTGCAGTTTCTCAATTAATTGAGAAAAAAGAAATTTCATATCGGAAATGTGTACATGAGCTAATCATGAACAGGCTTGTGCCTGACATGAGGGACAACTAAAGTACAGTAACAAGACCCTCTGTTGACTTACTCTCCTGCACTGTGCGTCTCCGTCAGGAACGTCTCGCTGCCCTTGGAGATCTGCTGGGAGTGGTAGCGGACGTTGACGACCGAGCGGCGCAGCAGCAGTTCCCTGCCGACCTTTAACCCCTCGTAGAACATGGCCATGAAGAAGACTCCGATGCACGACCCGACCAGTCCTGAAGACAAGGAAAAACATGCTTCATGGCATCATCTCATTTCATCTCACTCTGTCTGTACATACAGGATTATCCCATTGCATTCAGACCCTGGAGTGTGTCCTTGTTGACTGGAATACGAATATGGCGCCACCTATGGGCAAAGTATTTCCATGGTTTTACACTACTTGGTGCATGCAGTAGTCTCTGCTCCCTTGCAATCATACAAATTCATATCATCAGGGTGCTAGAAGCACAATTAACTGCTTGCCAGTGCCAATGCAAATATCACTGTTGGGCAAGTGAAATGAATGGGCACTAGCCAATCAGATCAGATTGTGTGTGTGTGTGTGTGTGTGTGTGTGTGTTGGGGGGGGGGGGCCTGCCTATAAATGCTAATTTAGGCAACTTAGAGAAATACATTTTGAGAACTGTAAATTTTAGGTGAGTAATTATGAGTAATTGCTTGGCTGGGTAAGATGAATTTCACAGGTCTTTTTATTTTGTGGATGGTCTCCACAATTGAGCTATGTGTAGCACTTCAAACAGCTTACTGCTGCCATGGCAGCCATTAATGGCTTTGGCAGCACATACTATGGTAAAAGACAACTGGTCTGCAATAAAACAGTAATTTCACAGTATACACGCTATTAAGACCAGCAAACATGACGAAAATAACATATCAATTACACTCTGTATACCAGCACAATATACATGTACCTACCATAAAATCAAAGATATCAAATTAAACATTCTCTCTCGATGTGTGGTAACTACACTAATTTTCCTTTGTTTTCTTTTCTTTGTGTCCTTTATGTCCTAGAAAATGATGTTGAAATGATGTTGAAATAATATTACTCACAACAATCAACAAATCTGTGCACTTTGATTTGGGTGTCAGGTTTATGATGAGTGAAATGCATGGATACACACAAAAATTTACCCAGCAAAAATGTCCACAATTAAGCTATCAATGCTCTTCATGTTCTGTACAGAATTGACTTTGTGGATTCACGAGTAGCAGAAATATCTAGACCAAAATGAGCTTACCTCCAACTGAGCTGGTCGTCCATTGCTTGAAGAGGATAGTGACCTCTACAGACAGGTGGAAGTACATCATCATCTGTAACAAAGATATATCACAAGTGTATGTTTGTTTGCATTTCTATACAATTTCAATTCATTAAAATGTCTTCCTCGCAGCGTGACAAATTATTATAATGTACGACACAAACTATCACTGTAATGGCCACCACTAATGAAAGAGAAGAACATCTAACACAGGAGATAGCAGCATGGAAATCACTCACTTTTGATATTTCACTGATGACAGAAATCAAGACAAACCCGGCAGTCCCTTGAAACTATGGGAGGGCATTTAATAATCTACAGAAACCTTAATCTTACACAAACCACATACAAAGATATGTAATTGCATTTTTCTCTGAAAAAGGCACAATAACACAGGACTGATCCTTCCCTTTAAAATAAGTAGAGAGCTAACTGCAGTAAATATACCACTTCACCACTTCACACTGGATGCTAAATCCTAAATTCACAAATTCCTTCCCTCCCCCCCCCCCCCCCCCCCCATCTATACACAGAATGACTAGCTCAACACTACAAGAGTATAACCCTGGCTTCTATGGGGTCTGGTTAAATGAGATCCCCCATGATAAATGCCTTTCAAATTTCCAAACAATAGTTACGTTCAGACGGCAGGTCCTAACCTCGAGGTTAGGAAACCTCGAGGTTTAGCTCTTGGCCCCTAACTACGACGTGTGTCCACACGACGAATCTTAACCTCGAGGTTTAGCTTCTGCCCCCCGTAACTACGAGTGGGTCCCACTCGATGTTAAAACCACAAAACCGGAAGTTTCAGCCCACACATCTAACAAAGCGTCTATTTATTCTTTAGTCCAACCCTGTCGGACTCGCTTACACTGCAGAGATAGCACTGCACTGATGACTTTATGCCTTTATGAAGATATTCGTCGAAAACATTTTTTTTTTTTTTTTTTAGCGTCGAAGAATATAGAATACAGTAGCGAGTTCGACGCTTTCAGTTTCAGAGATCAAGAGCATGGGAAGAAAAGATGATGTTGTTGTGTCGTGCGTCATAGGGTTTTCACGTGTAGTGTATTTGTGGTGTACGTTTGGGAGGTTGACCCGGAAGCAGAGGGAAATTGTGGGGGCTGGAGTTTACGGCGAGGTCACTCTTAACTTCGAGTTCGTTGTTTTTTGTGTCCACACGGTGCTTAACTACGAGTGGGGACCCCCCGCGGCTCGTGGTTAGAGCGCTAACCATAAGATTTCTCGTGGCTCGAAACATCGAGCAAACCTCGAGGTTTGCTAACTACGAGTGCGTCTTCACGGTCCCTAACTACAAGCTCTAACCTCGAAGTTTCCTAACTTCGAGGTTAAGGGCTCCCGTCTGAACGTAACTAATGTGGAAAAAGGCAAGACTAAACTCGGTTCTGACACAGCCAGATAACAGAGTTTGGGCTGTATGATAAGAGGGACTTTCAAAGGGGTTAGTCTGCTATGTCAAAAGGGTTAGTCTGCTATGCACCAATGGAGATATCTCCCGTTCCTTCACCACACGGGGGACAAGTTTCTTGAGAGATTTTTGATCGTGTGGCAGCTGGAGTTTAATCCAGCTCATCATTGTTCTGACAAGGGAGCAGTCACAGTTTGCACATACTGACTGCCTCTGATGGCGACATTCACAGGGCTTGCCCATACAGTGTATATCACAAGCATTAATGTCTGGGATGATCCAAAAAGGCTAATACTGCATTAGGGAGAAGCTTGTATGCTACACGCATCTCAGTCGGTGATGGTAATGCCCCCTCCCCGATCAACGGATCTAAATGCTCTCCTGATTCCCAAAGCATGACCAGGGAGTATTTACATCTACTCCTTTGTCTAGACATGAAGAAAAAGTTCTAGGTTTTCACTGAGTCTCTAGCAGAGTTAGGGAGATTTTGCAGCTCTGCATTCAGTATCATGACTGCACATACTAAATTTTAGGGGAGGTATAATCATCCGTTCCATGACATTTGCTCCTGCTACACGTACAATTGCTCCCACAAAATATCTGCACACTATTTAGCCAAACACTAAACCAATGCACAAATATAACCCTATTAACACTAATCCTAATCCTCAACTCAAACTAAACCTAAGACCAATCACACACCTAACCCTATTACCTAAGTCCTTGGAGAAAATAACATCTGAGCATTTGTCGCAGGAGCAAATGTTATATCACCATATTAAACTATCTTCCATTTTGATTTGTAAAATAATACATTTCCAACACACAGAAACATCTGCTGGGTCAGCTCACAATTACATGTATCTCACATCAACCACTGTACTATAATGGTTACACATCTCATCCCCTGTTCAGACGCAAGCCAGTTTATACCAAAACTCAATAAAAAAAACAACATATAAAGAATCATCGTATAGCCGTCAGACCGTTCAGACGCTAATTTCGACCATTCTGGAAAACATCGTATAGATGTGCAGTTTCTCACTGCGCATGCTGTTATGGTCATGAGTGACAGGTTAATAGGGTCACCTTTCGTGCGCGCTCCCATTATGCCCCGCCCAATTATACCGTTCTATGGTCGCCATACTTTCAGACGCACAATGGACATGATGGAATGCTGATTCGTGATCGAGTTCTAGTTCGAAACGATGCTCTGACCGTCGTTTCACTACACATCGTTTCGTTATACGTCGTTTTGTTAGTCAGCGTTCAGACGTATAAATTCATCGTATAGCTATACCGTTTTGGTTTAGCTACACCGTTCTAGTATATATATATTTCTTTTTTTGCGTCTGAACACCCTGGAGGACACACAATAGCTGTTGTGGACGAATGAGACAGCTTTCTCTCACCATGCTGTGATCCATGCCAGGGTCGTGGTCAGGGGGATGGGTCATTCCAGTCATGGGGTGGTGGTGGTCGTGGGTCATCCCGGTAGGCATGTTGGTGTGGTCATGACCACCGGTGTGCATCCCGTGACTCATGTCCCCGTGGGTCATCATCATGTCTGTAGTCTGTAGAAAGAAAGAAAGTGGGTAAAATCGAAAAGAAACATTAGTTCTGAGACAAATAGAGGCGGCTTCCATTATAACAAAGTCCTCAGACCTGGCTGTTTTCTTTCGTTATATCAAATTTTGATATAGCCGAACAATCAAGGTATCTAAACATCTAAAAAATGACTGGAGGACCTGAAATCACACTACAATTTTGCCTCCGCTTGGGAGGCAATGATGGACAGAGCTTTCCAAGCTTTTATGGGGGACCAGGACAGGTACACTATCATACATAGCCAGGTGTGCAACACCCTCGATTCCACAGAAGTTGTTTCGATAGGGAGACTCTTTCATATGATTTTTTATTTTAAAGCGATGGAAATGATGCTATAAAAATAAAAATATCAAGACTGTATACCACTCACTGGGGATTCATAACTATTCTACTTCACCTTGTGCCATGTACCATGCAGTTGATTTCCTCAAAGACCTCCGCCAGGGAGGGTCACTCAGGGCTAGCAACAAGTAGCTCAACAAATAGTTCAGATGCTACATCCTTCCTTAATACTGACTAACATCTCTCCATTCCTCATCAGTAGCTGTGATATATACAGAATTAATCAGTCAATATTACAAGTGTCATTCACACGGACAAAACAAGATGCTGGTCGCGATCCACATAAAGAGAGTTTTTACACCCTTTCTTCAGATGGACAGAAATATCCTGCTTATTGCTGATTGCGATACTAGTAATTTGTCGACCAAACTGTGCATGCCCCAAATCTACAGAAGTGGAGACCCTTGCCCTTGTGATCATGATGCCCTGTTGTAAAGTTTGTTTTGAATGACAGGGTTAAAAAATCTCGAGATGATTTTGCTCCGGCATTCTCACACTCGTGCCATTTTTCAAATTATCGCGACAATTCTGAAACAGTCAGTGTTTCTTGGAAGTTGGATCACGATGCATACTGACCATGTTATTTATTGAAATTTTTATCTCTTTGCAGGCAGAAATCTCCAGATTTGGATCGCGATGCAAATCTTGAGGTTTGGATCCTGCTTAAATTTGTTTCAGTGTGAATCCCGCTATAAAGAGCCTTCAAAACTAGACAGTGCAGCGGAGGTCGGGACTTGACTTCTAAAAGGCAAGATGGAAGCCTGGCCACAGATGTGATGCGGAAGAGGTAGTGACTTCCTTCCCACCATTCTGCTCATGTAGCTGCCAGCCTTGAGTGTCTGCCTGCATGGCAGCCTGCTGGCAGCTTGTGGGACATGATCAATGGCAGAGGGGTGTTTCAGACTGCACAAATGTGAGTCAACCTTTTGCAATCATGATATTGATTGCTTGAAATCATTTTTGTTTACATTTACAAGCCACTCGGACAGTCAATATAATAGCTGTGCCATAATCTTCATGAGATCATCCAATCACATGAACACACAAGAGTGTGTATACATGTGCATGTTATGATGGGGTGTATTACGAAATTAGGATTAGTTCTTTTTCCCAAATCAAGGCCCTGTTGCAGAAAAAGATGCAATAAAACACAAGTCAGAAATTCATGCATACATACTGTAAAACATGATATATTCGCGGCATGAAATTTTCGCGAATTGCCACTGGCGTTCAATGCATGTAGTGTAGACAAAAACTTTCGCGTGCATTTTAATTTCGCGAATTTCGGTGCTCGCGAAATTCGCGAAATTAAAATGCACGCGAAAATTTCTCGTTTTACAGTATTCAAGGCATCAGCCACTCAGAATTGAGCATTCAGAGACTTATATTTGATTTTCTGACTGTATATGTTTGAGGTCGATCTTTTATGCAACAGTGCCATGGTTTCACAGTTCAAGCTGATAAAACTGCAAATGGACATCCAAAAACTGAGCAAAACACATGAGGAAAACATGTCAGGATAATAAGCACATCTCGTCAAGACACCAGTTGAACTTTGTGTTTGTGGGAGAAGCATGATTCTTGCTTTCAGACTTTCAAAAGTAATTAAAGGGATCGCATAGTTTTGGTTGAGACCTAATTTCAGGTTTCTAACATTTTTTGGTGAGATAATGAGAAACTTTTTATGAAATATGAAAGAGCATGTAATTCTATGAGGAATTCAACGTTTATTTGATGAAAATTGATTTTGAAATGGCTGAGATATCCCAAAAAGAGCGATTCTAAGAAAGTGTGGGACCCACACTTTATCACGATCACTTTGTTTTACTTTGTTTTTGGATGTTTCAGTCATTTCAAACGCGATTTCCATCAAGTAAACTTTGAATTCCTCTTAAAATGGTATGTTCTGTACTATATCATAAGTGTTATCTTGGGATCTCGCAAAAAGTTAAAAGCCCAATTCTAATCTCGCACCAATACTGTACAATCCCTTTAAACAAGTGTGAATAAAATGTGCTTTTTCAGCTTGCTCACAAACAAGTTCTATAACAAGTCTGAAAACCCCCACAGCTGGAGCTGCTAGCTGCTACCTTGCACTACTACCTTGTTGATCTCCAAAGGTTGCAGAGTTCAATATACACCACATGTCCAGTGAGTCAATCCTGCCTATTCTCTACAGTGACAGGGTAAACTTGGGGAAAAAGGATTGCAGTCATTACCGAAGCTCATTATCGACGCATAAGTGCCAAAGACTCACAGTACAGCATATAGGTGACACAGCTGTGGAGGGCAAATGACAGTAAACGGGCTATTGTGGTTCAGTGTCCTCGTAGACAAAACCAACAGACTCTCAATCGTGAGGTTCACTGGTTCAAGTCCCCTGGCTGCAGCAAGCAGTTGTGTGCCCCTCTTTGGCAAGGTGTACTTCGGACGGGACTTGAAGGAGGCTGCCTGTGTGAAGGTTTGCTTGCTTACAGGCCTTCACTGCACTGTACTTCCATATTCACAGGCTCCGTGGTGTAAAGTCATGAATACAAATCAAATGATACGGACATCTTTAAAATGATACATAATTTGCCCATATTTCAATTTTTGGTTTGCTGAGAAAGAGGAGTTGTTCTTTTAAAAAGAGCTGTCAGTTTGAATGTGCTATTAAAGTGAACAAGAGACCCGCCGGTCACGCGCTCACCTGAGTATCGCAATTTCACCTTCCATGCATTCTTGCACACTCTTACCTGAGAACATTGGAAACTTTAGGTCTGCATATGGATCCCTCCCCCCCTCAACTCGGGGGGGGGGGGGGGAGGGGGCAGGCAGTCCTGGATCTGAATCTGCAATTAACAAACTTGGAACTCAAGTCATCAATGTACAAACTCATGGTATTAACTTTGCTTTATCATTTCTGGTTCTAGAGCAGAAGATTTTAAATATTCCTTAATGTGGGGGGGGGGGGGTGGGCCCCCTAGGGGCCCCCCAAGAGGGACATGGTGCCCATTTGAAGGAATTGAGATTCTATCCCCCTAGGGATGCTACCTGCTAGGTTCGGTCAAAATTCATCTTGAGGTTTTCAAGAAGAAGATGAACATGTACAATTCAGGCTCCATTACAACTGTAGAACTTCTCCCCAGCCCTCTCCTGGGTCCTAAGGGGGGGGGGGGGGCACCCCTGATTCCGCCAACCCCATGAACAAACTTGAAACTACAGTCATCAATGTACTAACTCACAGTATCATCTAAGCCCTATCACTTCTGGTTCTAGAGAAGATTTTTAAAGGTTCCTTAATTTTAGGGGGTTTGGCCCCCTACGGACCCCCCAGGTGGGCAATGGTGCCCATTTGAACAAATTGAGATCCTATCCCCCTAGGGATGCTACCTACCAAGTTTGGTGAAAATCAGACATGGCGATCTCAAAGTGAAGATGAAAATGTACAATTTAGGCCCCATTAGGACCCCTCCCCACCCCCTCCCCTGGGTCCCAAGGGGGGCACCCCTGATTCCCCCATGAACAAACTTGAAACTACAGTCATCAATGTACTTACTCACAGTATCAATTAAGCCCTATCACTTCTGGTTCTAGAGAAGAAGATTTTTAAAGATTCCTTAATTTTAGGGTGTTTGGGCCCCCTGGGGCCCCCCAGGTGGGCCATGGTGCCCATTTGAACAAATTGAGATCCTATCCCCCTAGGGATGCTACCTGCCAAGTTTGGTGAAAATCGGTCATGGGGTTCTCAAGAAGAAGATGAAAATGTAAAAAGTTTACGCACGACGGACGACGGACAACGCACGACGGACGACGCACGACGCACGACGCACGACGGACGAAGAGCGATCGCAATAGCTCACTTGAGCCTTCGTCTCAGGTGAGCTAAAAATGGCTGGCCTCCTTTAAAAGAGCTGTAAAATGTTGGTGAAAGTGCGATGGCCTGATTTGGGTTCATACTTGTCCATCATAGATGCAGCAAATGGTCGCAAGTTGTATTCAAACACACACTAACTACCTTTTGATCTCCTATACTTGATTCTGTAGTTTACTGAGATGGCAGTGAGCATATTATCGAAATATGATTTTTTTTTTTCAAATGCCACAAAATGTCATGGTAGGAGCAGAATCAATTCTCCATTCAAAGTTTTGTCAATGGGACAAACTCTCAATTAGGCCGCATTCACTCTAGTCGAGAAATGAAATTGCAATGCTGAATTACAATTGTGATTACGATCACAATTCGAATTATCATCTGCACACACAAACAAGGAAGCTGCCTTGCGGATCCTGTGATTTGAATTTCATTGCAAATTCATGAATGAAACTAAGATCGACACAAGAGTAGAACATCTATCCTTACTGACCTTCAAATATTACCTTCATATCCATTTAAAAGGATTGACAGAATGCAGCAATATCAATAGAACACATCAGTGAAAGTTTGAGGAAAATCAGATAATCCGTTCAGAAGCTATGAATTTTTAAAGTTTCTGCGCAGTCACTGCTGGATGAGAAAACTACTACAGTACAATGTAAATGAAGTCACGCACATAGAATGATATTAGGAAAATAAAAAGAGAATTCCACAAAATTTGATTTTTTGAAGTAAACACTCCCTCAACTCATTTCTGATGTCTGTTAGGGGTAATTTTAATATTCCCCCTGCCTTTTGAAAGAGGTAAGTCACATGATGACTTATCATGCAAGAAAAGTGAAAGTATGTTGAATTTTCTTTATATTCTCTTTAAACTGTTCAATGCATGTGACATCAAAAGCTGCAGTAAAGCAGTCTTCTCATCCAGCAGTGACTGCACAAAAACTTTAGAAATTCATAACTTTTGAATGGATTGTCCAATTTCCCCAAATTCTAACTGACGTGTTCTAATGATATTGCTGCATTCTCTCAATCCATAGTATATGAAGGTGCATGAGTCCTAAGAATACTTGGGCAGGTGTCTATGGGAAATGCATGCGTTAGCAAAATCAGTCTGTCCTCAATGGATTAAGGGGAAGCAGTTGTACACGGCACTTGTACGTGGGGATAGACATTATAACACTACACATTTTAACAGCTCTCAGCCCATCACCTCCCCCTCAACCCCACCAGTATAAAAGTAGAAACATATGAGTGGAGTTGCATGACTCAATCCTGTCCTCTCAAAAGTTTGTAGACTGGAAGCTAATGAAGCAACAATAACAGAGTAAAGAGTCCACATAATGTTTCAATGCAAAAGGCCACAATACAAAAAGAAAGGTCAGTAAAACAATAATACTAGTGTCTCCTGCTCAGTAGTTTTTTGTTTCCAACTTGCAATATTTTTGCGTGTTGTAGTCAGTTATTCAGCCTCAGGATGAACAAGTTTTTAACCTTCTCATTACCTCAATCACAACTTGGAAACCCCATTGACATTGTGTACGTACACAGATATCGAGAAGTGAAAGACATGCATGTTTTTATTATATCATGGGACACAAGTTTGTCTTCCTATGCGAAGAAAATATCCATAAATGCATCTTGTATTAATAACCAAAAACTACTAACATCATAAAACTCAAAATGAAACTGAGAAATGAAACCAAAATTTGAGCTTTACAGGAAGGCTAGCTGACAAGTGGGAAAGTGTACTGTATGAGTGGATATTTTTGTGTAAGCAATGTTTTGTGAATTTTGCATGCTTTGAATTCAGGACATCAATTACTAGAACATATGGCACGCAAAAATATTCCCATACTTTCATTTTCAGGCTTGCTTCTGGATGCACAAAAGGCACAAAAATTACCCCACTTTTACCATAACTTGCAGGCAATAATCTTATCGTATATCCAACAAAACGTTCAATTTCCAAGCATTGGAAACAGTACCATGGCATTACCCAGGCATTTTTTGTCAGCTGATCAACAAGTCTGGAAGTCAGACTAGTCCCTACCACCAGTCCCCGCATTTTAAATAATGTCATGTGTATTTAATATATACATGTACCTTGAAAATGTCATTCACACACACACATACACACACACACACACACACACACACACACATATGCAACTACTCTCAGATGTAGCTGCCCCGCCACATTTTCCTAAGGAAAACATGGACTCGATAGATACATGACAAGCAACCGATGGCTGATGAGCTAACCAGGGTTAAACCATGAATCATAGAGACTTTTGGGGCTGAATAAACCACATGTGGATCAACCCATATGTATGCCAAACTGGGGGAGTTTGCTCAGCTGCTTCACCACACAGTGGATTCCACTATCATTTCCATCTGTTTGGAGGATAGATTAGCTTTCAAGTCTGCAACATATAATAATAATATGCCCTGGATCTTACAGCTAAACATACAACCTTTATAGCGGTGCTTCTCAACTGGTGGGCAGCGATTTCGGCCAAAACATAACTAAAAGGGTTTTGTAATGGATGTAACTGGGCCTAAGAGAAAAAAAAATACAGGATTTAAAGTGGGCCTGGGGTTAAAAAAGAAAAAACAGGTTGAGAAGTGTGGCTTTATTGAACATATAATGAATGGACACCAGTGGTGGATCCAAAGGGGAGCACACTGGGCGCACGCCCCCCTTATTTTTTTTTTTTAAACAAAAGAAAAAAAAAAGAAAAAAAAAGGGGGTGAGGGGTGCACCCCCTCTTTACGGAATTCCTGGATCTGCCCCTGGACACTATGATATAAAAATCTCCTTACTTGCAATAGTTGCAAACATGGGCATAAAATGAATATGTCAGCCCATAAACAATGTACATGAGAACTTGACACATTGCTGGGTGGTTTTTCCATCGATATCAAAACTTTGAAATAGGAAATGTTTCGACCTGGGGGATGATTCCTGCATATTCTTCATAACTTCTATATTTTGTGAATGAGCAAACCATATAGACCATGTACGTATGTATGATAAAACTTCCAACATAGGTATTGGCATATTAACGCCAACTTGTCATTTATTCATTATGGCTGTAGATCATATATACCAAGTCTTTTGTTTATTTTTCCTATAAACCACATATTCCATAATCTCAACCTTTAATACAATAAACAGGAACAACTTTTGTAGACAACACTTAAAGGACAAGTTCACCTTCATAAACATAAGGATTGAGAGAATGCAACAATATTAGTAGAACACATCAGTGAAAGTTTGAGGAAAATTGGACAATCGATGCAAAAGTTATGAATTTTTAAAATTTTTGTGTTGGAACCGCTGGATGAGGAGACTACTACAGCTTGTGAGTCATATGCGTACAACAGTATAAAGAAAATGTAAAAGAAAATTCAACATATTTTCACTTTTTTCGCATAATAAAAGAGCTCTTGACTTGCCTCTTTCTAATAGACCAGGAGCTGGCTGCTGGTAAATTTACCCCATCAAGCCCAAAAGGCTTGACCCCTCAAAGTTACTGGGGCCACCCCCCTAATTACAAAACTGGGCGTCAGCCTGATACCTGAGGGCGGGGTCGTCCCCCAGGGACCCCCCCAAAATGGCCCCCGGCGGGTGTAATTTACCCCATGGAGCCCATGGACCAAACCTGGTCTAAAAGAATGGCCTAGGGGTGTACATAATAAAAATATAAAAACTGACAAAATATCTGGTCGGGAAAGGGGTTGCCAGACCGTCCCCCCCTGGGCCCCCCCTGGCGGGTGTAATTTACCCCACGCAGCCCATGCACCAAACTTGGTCCAATGAAAGTACTATGGGTGTACATAATGAAAATATAAAAACTGACACAATATCTGGTTGGGAAAGGGGTTGCCAGATCCCCTCACCCCCCCCCCCCTCCCCCCCTCCCACCACCGCCCATTACGCCCCTTCGTGGGTTTAATTTAGCCAACAGCACCCATGGATCAAATTTGGCTGGGGGAAAGTAGGCCCCACTATGGGTGTGCAAAAAATAAAGATAAAAGCTGACAAAATATCTCACTTACAAAGAGTAATCAAACATATCCCCTACCTTTGCTACCCCCCCCCCCCCCCCATTTTTTTTAGTGTGAAGGGCCTATACGGTCTGGAGAGGTATGAATGAGCGTGTCATAAAAAGTAATAAATGGAACTTCTTGAATTAAGATGAAGTTATGACAACAGAAGCATTGTGTGTGTACATATATCCACATGCCCCATCCCACTCCCTCCCCCAAAAGAATGGAGTTATCAATATCTACACTAGAAACATACTCAGACAGTGCAGACCTTTGCCAAGCAGCTCATTTCCACCCATCCACACATGCTAAAAACTGCCAAATTTCCTATATAAAAGCCTTTTGCTTTTAAATGCCATCAACTTCCAGCTGTGTGGTAGTGCATTATACCTTGAGCACATGCCTTTACCTTTAGTGCGCATGTATGCAAACCTCAAATTAATGCAGCTTGAACTCCCAATTCCATTGATCTCATCTAGCTGCCATAAGATGAAAATCATCAAAATTTCATAAAGATTCCCGGATCACTATCAAAATTTATATTTATCATCTGTTTTTAAAATGTAATTGTGTTATTATCATCTTTTCATACAAGTTTCATCCAAATGTGTTCTCAACCTTTCAAGTTGTTCTGCATACAAACAATAATGCAGACAATACTATATATAAGTAGCATAAAACCTTAAAGGCATAATTTACCATTTGCAGATGAAACAAAAACCCATCATTTGTGCTTTAAAATAGTTCTAAAATATGAGATAGGGATAGAAACAACCACTGTAAAAATTTAAATCCGTATAATCAATGTTAAGTATTGTTAAATACACAAAATGTGAACAATAGTTATAATAAGAATGCTTCCAGATTAAACCGTGTACAGTTACGGTTTACTGAGAAAAATACTGATATCACCTTATATTTTAGGCTTTATTGCTAAGATTTTATATGGTAGGATGTTTTGTGATACAGCAGACCTACACATATGCATCAAATGTGATATCTTGAACATTTTTAAAATCACTGCTCCCAAAGGTAAACTGGCCCTTTAAGTGGCAGAAATAATTACAACTGTATCCAACATCCTACAGTTCAACTGTGTTACCATGCATGTGGAGCAAGCTCATGTACAACAGTACAAGAAACTGTATACCTGTGATACAAAATTGTACATGCAGTGGGTGCATAGGCCATAGTGTGGTTAATTGCATGCATATATTTATATGTTGTATACATTTTACTTGTTGCATGCAATTATACATTTCGAAGATCGGCAACACGTGTATCATCAGTCTGCAAACAATAAAAAGGCGGTGTTTTCCTGACCTTGGTAAGTGAACTGGGCTTTCCTATTGTAGGTACTATACTGGTAGGCCCCTATGACAGTAGTACATGTATTTCATCACTGGATGACAATTGGTGTCAGTAACAGAGCAAACAAAGAAAGGTCAAGAGTCTAGATCTTGGACTAGATCTAAGTCTCAAATATGCTATGATATGGCTAGATATCTAACGTTAGACCTATATTTCCTATACATGCTATAGCTTGTAGAGTACCTATATAGTACTATTTGGCGAAACCAAATGAACTGGAACAGGGGATGGATTATCAGTGAGATGTAGTGTATCATGAGTCATAACTGAAAAACCAATAAATAGAACATCAATGTTCTCAGCCTATATAGGTTTAAGTGTCAAAGGTATGCATTGCTTTAAATTTGCATAGAACACTTAAACCCTGAATTTGTTAAAGTCACTGCACTTCCTATCATTCATAGCTAGAGTCAAAAAGGCAGAATTATACTACATTTCAATTTCTCTATCTAATAGACAACTTTGACTTTAGGATTAGAAATAGCCTTATTAATAGCTATATGTATCATAAGTGTTGAAGATGCAGATGTTCCAGTGAATGAATACTTGCAGAATTGGGTATGAAGATTAGGCAAATAATCTGAAACTCTCTTGCTATATTTAAAGAGAAACTCTCTTGCTATATTTAAAGAGAGTTTCAGATTATTTGCCTAATCTTCATACCCAATTCTGCAAGTATTCATTCACTGGAACATCTGCATCTTCAACATTTATGATACATATAGCTATCAATAAGGCTATTTCTAATCCTAAAGTCAAAGTTGTCTATTAGATAGAGAAATTGAAATGTAGTATAATTCTGCCTTTTTGACTCTAGCTATGAATGATAGGAAGTGCAGTGACTTTAACAAATTCAGAGTTTAAGTGTTCTATGCAAATTTAAAGCAATGCACACCTTTGACACTTAAACTTATATAGGCTGAGAACATTGATGTTCTATTTATTGGTTTTTCAGTTATGACTCATGATACACTACATCTCACTGATAATCCATCCCCTGTTCCAGTTCATTTGGTTTTGCCAAATAGTACTAGGTACTCTACAAGCTATAGCATGTATAGGAAATATAGGTCTAACGTTAGATATCTAGCCATATCATAGCATATTTGAGACTTAGATCTAGTCCAAGATCTAGACTCTTGACCATTCTTTGTTTGCTCTGTTCAACTGACACCAATTGTCATCCAGTAATGAAATACATGTACTACTGTCATAGGGGCCTACCAGTATAGTACCTACAATAGGAAAGCCCAGTTCACTTACCAAGGTCAGGAAAACACCGCCTTTTTATTGTTTGCAGACTGATGATACACGTGTTGCCGATCTTCGAAATGTATAATTGCATGCAACAAGTAAAATGTATACAACATACAAATATATGCATGCAATTAACCACACTATGGCCTATGCACCCACTGCATGTACAATTTTGTATCACAGGTATACAGTTTCTTGTACTGTTGTACATGAGCTCGCTCCACATGCATGGTAACACAGTTGAACTGTAGGATGTTGGATACAGTTGTAATTATTTCTGCCACCTGAGGTTTTATGTTACTTATATATAGTATTGTCTGCATTATTGTTTGTATGCAGAACAACTTGAAAGGTTGAGAACACATTTGGATGAAACTTGTATGAAAAGATGATAATAACACAATTACATTTTAAAAACAGATGATAAATATAAATTTTGGTAGTGATCCGGGAATCTTTATGAAATTTTGATGATTTTTATCTTATGGCAGCTAGATGAGATCAATGGAATTGGGAGTTCAAGCTGCATTAATTTGAGGTTTGCATACATGCGCACTAAAGGTAAAGGCATGTGCTCAAGGTATAATGCACTACCACACAGCTGGAAGTTGATGGCATTTAAAAGCAAAAGGCTTTTATATGGGAAATTTGGCAGTTTTTAGCATGTGTGGATATGTGGAAATGAGCTGCTTGGCAAAGGTCTGCACTGTCTGAGTATGTTTCTAGTGTAGATATTGATAACTCCATTCTTTTGGGGAGGGAGTGGGATGGGGCATGTGGATATATGTACACACACAATGCTTCTGTTGTCATAACTTCATCTTAATTCAAGAAGTTCCATTTATTACTTTTTATGACACGCTCATTCATACCTCTCCAAACCGTATAGGCCCTTCACATTAAAAAATGGGGGGGGGGGTATCAAAGGTAGGGGATATGTTTGATTACTCTTTGTAAGTGAGATATTTTGTCAGCTTTTATCTTTATTTTTTGCACACCCATAGTGGGGCCTACTTTCCCCCAGCCAAATTTGATCCATGGGTGCTGTTGGCTAAATTAAACCCACGAAGGGGCGTAATGGGCGGTGGTGGGAGGGGGGGGGGGGGGGGTGAGGGGATCTGGCAACCCCTTTCCCAACCAGATATCGTGTCAGTTTTTATATTTTCATTATGTACACCCATAGTACTTTCATTAGACCAAGTTTGGTGCATGGGCTGCGTGGGGTAAATTACACCCGCCAGGGGGGGCCCAGGGGGGGACGGTCTGGCAACCCCTTTCCCGACCAGATATTTTGTCAGTTTTTATATTTTTATTATGTACACCCCTAGGCCATTCTTTTAGACCAGGTTTGGTCCATGGGCTCCATGGGGTAAATTACACCCGCCGGGGGCCATTTTGGGGGGGTCCCTGGGGGACGACCCCGCCCTCAGGTATCAGGCTGACGCCCAGTTTTGTAATTAGGGGGGTGGCCCCAGTAACTTTGAGGGGTCAAACCTTTTGGGCTTGATGGGGTAAATTGACCAGCAGCCAGCTCCTGGTCTATAAAGGCAGGGGGAATAATATTACCCATAACATTTGTCGGTAACGAGTCAGGGGAATGTGTACTTTTTTCAAAAGATGGCATTTTGTGAAATTCTCTTTATATTTTCCTTATATTGTTGTACGCATGTGACATCTAAGTTATTCATACACTGCAGTAGTCTTCTCATCCAGCGGTTACTGCACAAAAACTTCAAAAATTCATAACTTTTGAACGGATTGTCTGATTTTCCTCAAACTTTCAATGATGTGTTCTACTAATATTGCTACATTCTCTCAATCCTTATGTTCATGAAGGTGAACTTGTCCTTTAAGATCATCATATGAAGCAGATCCACAGTGTAAAGAATTAAAACTGCCGTTTTCGCTGATGTGCACAACATATGGCATTACAAGCTGAGCTCAACTGATCTGCGCAATGGATAAGTGCACAGTGAGCCAGCCTGCCACCCTTCACAGGTAAATTTCACATGGAAATGTCAGCATATACACACCTGACTTCAACTTGATTGGCAGCAAAAGTTCAAGCAACTGTGATTATAGTTGTAAGCCTACCATATAATTATAAACATGAGGGAAAGCTCTGCCAAGTCTCCAATGGTTTGCACAAACCACAGTAAAAGATAAGAATTCGTTTCATTCACTCTTGTCCAAAAAATCTAAGCATTCTGCTGCAGCATGAAGGGGGGGGGGGGGGTACCTATGGAGCAGTTTTTCAAATGGGGCTAATGTACTTACTTATTCATACATTTACCTGATCAACTTCAGCTCAAGATAATTGTCAAAAGTAACTGCTGGTGGTATTTTACGTTCCTTCAAAGCTACTGTAGTCCCCCTCTGTAAGATGGCATTTTTCTCAACTAGTCTGTTTGAGTATTGATTCATCAATCATATAATTTTCAGTCCTTTTTTGCATACAAGGAATGGAAAGTGCCAATTTTCTTTCATGGCGTGCTCGGTTTTAGCTAGTGTTTTGATTAGAACAATACCAAGCTGTGAAAGAGATGATCTGAAAAGCATAATAACTCAGTAGATAGAGCCTGCACATACAAAAATACATGTTTGTAGGTTATCGTAAAAGTGAATATTTTCGCGCGGCTAATTCTTCACGATCGGCGGGGTAAGAAGAGTTTCACGCGTTTTTAATTCCGCGGAATCAAGACATCAACTACTTGAACATATGGCGAGCAAAAATATTCGCGTGCTTTTATTTTCGCGCTAGTCTCGGCTTGCGCGAAATGCGCGAAAATTTCAACACCTCAAAAATTTCCACTTTTACAGTACCCACATTTCCATCTTTGTGCACACACAAGAAATGCTGCCAATGTTTCTGCAAATTATTCATTTTACCCAAGCCAACATATCAAATCAGCTCCGCTAATTAATGTTCCTCCTTGTCGCTCAAAAACTTGATATCCGTTACCTTGCAATTAAGTGTGCAATAAAAGCCCGAGATGTATTATTTGTAAACATTTCACAGGCCGTGAATGGTTCGCCACAATGATGCACAGCTCTAGGCCACTTGACTGATTTAGAAAACAAAAGGAAGAGCAAACCAAGGCCAGGAAATCAAAATGGGGATGTCACTCTGGCGACACGGATAACACCGCGGTAAATATAGACTTTCGCTATCGCCTGAGAAATATGCCGAATAGTGACAATAACAAGTGGAGCACTGTTTAGCTGGTAGCTTTAATACGGACAGCACAATGTCCAATGAAGTGTGGTGCAAGGACAACACAACATACAGATCTATAGCAATTACTGTGTGTTATAAACACGAAAGTAACTTCCCTCAAGAGGGACATTCTAGACAATTGAATTAATATAATTTCACATCATGAAGAACATTCACCAATAGTGTCATGTGTATAGATTTGTGAAATTTATTGGGGTCCTCAAGCATATATGTAAACCAATACACTGGAAGACCCATAATATTTACACTGAACACGGATGATGACATAAGCCACATACACATGTACAAAACAACGGGATAACAATCGCGCTCCTATCTCAAGATTTTTTGCAAGCGTTCACACAGTCAGAAACAGTAAGATGATGATCACGGGCCTAATCTGGAGATTTTTTTGAGAGCATTCAAAGGGATAGAAATAGCCCGCTACCTGCTGATCGATTAATCGCTATAATCTGTTAGTCTTGCGCCTCACAGTGGTGTGGTGCATGCGCTATTGTGATGAATGTGCACTTTAAATGATGGGATATAAAATCTCGACATCATTTGGTCCTGCGATCACTCAGCCATGGGGGGGGGGGGGGTAATTATTGCGCTAATCTAGAACTAAGTGTAAGATTTCTTGGGATTAGCATCATGACCCCAATGTTGATTCGAATGTTGATCGATAACACTCAAATTGCGATTTGAATTCGATGATAGTTAGATAAACACAGCACCAAGAGAATCAAGTTTAAAACCATGTTTGCAAACGCCATTCCATTGAAATGTGATTCTCTCTCTCTTGAGTTAGATAAATGCAGCCTTAAATTCACTTCCCTGCATACACAAAACTCTCACCATGCCAACACATTGACTACCGATCATGAGCATGAAACTCTTGGCATTGTGTCGCAGCTGTATATTATATTCTCTTGTGCAGTGTATGTCAACCAGCACGCTCACACAATGAACAGCTCACTGTACATTGTACATGTATGTCAGACACAATGTCTCATTCAGCTACTGTATTCTCCTATTAAAAGCAGTCCTTACAAATTTCTCCTACCACTCTTGAATCGAACACGCAAGTCACGGACACGCTTAAAAATTGATTATCATCGTCAAGATGCTCTGTCATGGGATGGTAACCTTGCACCCGACATGAAGGGGATAATTCATGACATGCTACATACACTGTATGTAAAGAATCCTCTTTCATGTGCTCAAGGGTGGGGGAAGAAAGGTTTACATTCTTATGTACAAGTTGTATGTTGTCAGGGAATTTACCCCTGGAAGACAACTATCCCCACCCCCCCCCCCTCCCCTGTAAAGGATAAGGTTAGGGTTAGGTTTAGGGTTAGAGTTTGAGTTAGGATTAGGTTCAGGACTGGCATTAGGGTTAGGGTCAGGGGAAGAGTCTGGGGTAATTGTCCAGGGGTAATTGCCCCAGACCTGAATGTTAATGGAGCATTTAGACTCCATTTTTTTTCTAATCAAGAGAAATAAACCCTTAATTCTCTTTGAGTTTGTCAATTCCATAATTGACTTTGAACACATTGAAACTGTTGAAAAATAAGGGGTTACCCATGTACACCTGCAAGCATCAGGTCTTTTGGTAGAGTTCATTTGATCCCAGGGTACTCCTTCATGGTCTAAATACTCAATTCTACCAAGGAGGTACTACTAGGCGAGCTCGCCTAGTACCTCCTTGATTCTACATTGTATGCATGTCACCTCTGGGGTGGCAGGACTTCGTATCTCAATTATATCCCCAAACCTCCTACACTGTACACGTGTGTACTTCAATTTTGAAGGTCAAAAATATTGATTTCTTGAGTTTTAAAACATTACAATTATCAATGTCATCCAAAAAACAATGTTTCCACATTATTTGATAAATGGTGTTATTTTGCTATGGTGTTATTTTGCTAAAATAGCGCGAAAACGGAGAAGTTTTCGCTCCTCTGAAAATCATGATTTGTTTTTTAAGATATAATTAATACACAGTCTTCTCCTCTAGGGATGATATGGAACCAATACACAAATAGTACAGCTGTAGCACCTCATATTCGTGGACTGCATGTGCCTCTACTATTGGAAAGTGCTGTCAAGCAGAAGATCTAGAAAGGTGATGATACAATAACAATGATGCCAATAACAAATCTCACGTCATAAATCTTCTCTTTGCCACTCATATACTCTTATGGAAAACATTTTCCAAACCAGTATATCATCAGAGAAGTGATAACAACCTGCACCAGGTAGGTTACAAAGTTGTACGTGTAGACAAAGAGTGGTACCAAACATAGAGTGGCACCAAAAAGCGGGTACATGTACCGTACCCCTCGGTACCAGGAGCACAAGGGTATTGTTCATAAACCTATGATCTTCCCACTAAAAAAGATGCATAATCTTTCATACAGTAGTTACCTGGTATTAATTATTCAGAGCTGGTCCAGATAATATGCCTTGCTTACAGTGTATTATGAGTCATATCAAATTAATGTCAAGATGTTACTGTTAATGATACAAGGATGAGGAACATGTACGGTATGTAATTCTTACATTGTACATAAAATGGTATATGAAGACTAATTATTTTTCATGTGAAAGTTTGGTTACAATTACTTTACTTTAAGAGGATAATCAGATCCCAAATCTATGGGTATGTTGGTATGAAACTGATCTTTTTGCCAGCACATCCACCTAACAGCAAACCTGGAACATTGTAATATGGAACATTGCAATATAATGAAAAAGGTTGTTAATGCATTCAATAGAAAACAATGAAATGGATGCCTGTCGAAATGTCAATTGATAGACCATTCTAGTCGCCAGGTCTATACGCAAGTTAATTCTTTGTTTGAACATGAATTTCATAAATTTTAAGTCTAGCAGGCTTACATGTATATTACTGTAAAAGTGGATATTTTCGCGTAACTAATTTTTCGTGCTCAGCGGTAGGAGAAGAGTTTCGCATGTTTTTAATTCCGCAGAATCAAGACATCAACTACTAGAACATACGGCAAGTATAAATATTTGTGTGCTTTTATTTTCGCGCTAGTTTCGGGTTGCGCGAAATGCGCGAAAATTTCCACTTTTACAGTATGCTGCTTTGAAAACAAGGAAAAGTAGAAATTACGCGGTGCGTAATATATGTCCCCGCCGGAAGTAGCATTTAGTAGCAAAATGTACAATATACGTAAAAAGATGAAGGTCAAAGGTCAAAGAAGTCAAAGGTCAAAATTCTATGTAGACGTTTTGAAGCCCTCACCTAGTGCCATCACATAAAGCAAACGGAATCGAAATCGGGTTAGAAATGGCGAAGGAGTAGCATTTTGTAGCCAATGTACAACATAGGTAAAAAAATAAAGGTCAAAGGTCAAAGAAGTCAAAGGTCAAAATTCTGTGTAGAAGTTTTGAAGCCCTCACCTAGTGCCATCACATAAAGCAAACGGAATCGAAATCGGGTTAGAAATGGCGAAGGAGTAGCATTTGGTAGCAAAATGTACAATATAGGTCAAAAATCAAGGTCAAAGGTCAAAGAAGTCAAAGGTCAAAATTCTGTGTAGAAGTTTTGAAGCCCTCACCTAGTGCCATCACATAAAGCAAACGGAATCAAAATCAGGTTAGAAATGGCGAAGGAGTAGCATTTTGTAGCAAAATGTACAATATAGGTAAAAAATCAAGGTCAAAGGTCAAAGAAGTCAAAGGTCAAAATTCTGTGTAGAAGTTTTGAAGCCCTAACCTAGTGCCATCACATAAAGCAAACGGAATCAAAATCAGGTTAGAAATGGCGAAGGAGTAGCATTTTGTAGCAAAATGTACAATATAGGTAAAAAATCAAGGTCAAAGGTCAAAGAAGTCAAAGGTCAAAATTCTGTGTAGAAGTTTTGAAGCCCTAACCTAGTGCCATCATATAAAGCAAACGGAATCAAAATCGGGTTAGAAATGGCGAAGGAGTAGCATTTTGAAGCAAAATGTACAATATAGGTCAAAGGTCAAGGTCAAAGGTCACAACTGAAATTCTGTATACAAGTTTCAAAGCTCCCATGTAGTGCTATCATATAAAGCAAACAGAATCAAAATCGGGTTAGAAATGGCGAAGGAGTAGCATTTTGAACATTTTGATCACACACGGACGCACACACGGACGGACGGACGGACACACGGACACACACACGTACGGAGCCCGTTTCATAGTCCCCTGCTCGAACTCGTTCAGCGGGGACAATAAGTGCCTACTTAAACCAACTGAAAAAAAAGAAAGGTAATTTGTACCACCATGCACATGAGCTAATTGTGAATTGGTTTGTAGACCGTTTCTATAATGTACTCAAATTCTATGGATGCTTCGTTCACGAAAGATTTCATGAACAAAGATTTGTAGGATGCTTGCTTTACCCTAGCAACAACAAACAAATGCTATTGAAGTGTGAATTCCTACCAAAGAAATTAAGTGGAGGGAGCAGGTGAATAAAATGATTCGTTTCGGGGTGTAGGAAAAGAAATGTCCATGAATTTTTATATTACATTACAAAAATGGGTCTATTGGCTGAGAACAAATCTGCCAGATTGTGTTACAATGATGACATGGTTGAGTAAGCAGCCAACAATAGGGTACATGGTCCAAGGGTGGGAACCACTTGTACAGCCTTTCTGATTTATTTTCTTCTTTGCATGAATTAGCATAGAATGAGCCTCCCACAAAACTGTGAATCACACCTGACCTACATATATAGGAATACAACACATAAGTTGACTGAGAGGTACACTGTACACTTAACTTTACACAATCTACATACCGTATTGGCCTATCAATCAAATTGGAATACTGTAAAAGTGGATATTTTTGCGCTACTAATTTTTTGCACTTGGCCGGGTAAGAAGAGTTTTGCGTGTTTTTAAATCCACAGAATCAAGACATCAACTACTTGAACATATGGCATGCAAAAAAATATTTGTGTGCTTTTCTTTTCATGCTAGCTTTTAGTTGCGCAAAATGCGCTAAAAATTTCTACATTAACAGTTAGGTAAACATTCCCCGGAAATCTCATCAACACTACATTTCACTACTGACTCTAAGCTTTAATTGACTCTGAAATACTGAGTGATTTGTCTTGTACATAAATTGTACAACTGTATAACATTTTCCAACACTTCGCACTTGGGACATAAAGAAAATGGCAGCTATAGCACACAGCGGCTGTTCCGCTTGAGGCATTTCTCGGTTTTACCAGGGAGGTGAAATCACCAGGGTGATTTCACCTCCTTGGTTTTACATGCGAGCATTCCTGAACAAGCCAATAACCTCAGGTACATATCAACCATATTTGCAAACAATATCTAAAGTAAACACAAACACCATTCATGAGACCTTGATATTTGACCTCAACACTGTTGTTAAACAAAGTTTACACAAAGACAGTTTGCTAAATATCAAGAAGGTACATAAATGTTTTTGTTGTTGTTTCATGCACATATTTGTGGTATCAGTGAAGTGTTAATTCTGGCATCAGCAATTTCTGGAGTGCATTTGCTTCAAGTCTAATACTCGTTGGGTTTGTTTTTACCCTACTTCTGCATTTCATAACTGACAACTTTAACTGATCCTCAAATATTTATCCCTTTCCCCTTGCAATCTCTTTTTGTTTTCTTTTTATAACAGAGTGCTTCCTGGTAACTTCTGATAGATATGGTTGTTACTATCATGCAGATGACTGGTTAGTGATGCAATCATTGAGTGACTAGTTAACTTTGAGAGTTTCAAGTCCATGTGTCCACCTGTCAAATGTCATTATATGTGAGTCATCTTTCATTGAAGCAGGTCATTGCCCTGGAATGTACATTGTATACAATGGATCTTGAAAATTGACATTCAACTCTATCACTGTAGCCTACTAATACTGTACTTCGACATGTCACTTGGCCTCATGTGATAAATGTATCTTTGCTCAAAATTAGCCAACAACTATACATGCTTGTAATCTTATTTATCAATTTTGACACCTGATTGACATTTATACTTGCATATATCTATGGGGATGGGGGGGGGGGCAAATGAACAAGAGCTTTAACAAAATTGTACTTCGGCGTCTGTGATTGTGATTTGGTAATGATAATGGCGTGAAAAGATGCGAAGTTGGGGAAAAAAATGAAGGAAACAGGTATGCTGATCCATATGAGGAACGCATGTTCCGCCATTTTGTCTGATGCCAGAAGTATAACAAGTATCACTGAAATATTCCTGGAAGGCAACTGAGGGAGGAAATGATGTGTCACTATTTCAAGCAATGCAATTTGACTAGACTCAGCAGCTAGGTATCACAGTCATTTGTATAATGAATATATTGATATGTTTCATGTTACCATAGTACCTTGTCAGAGACTCCAACCCAAAGTACCTTCTGATCTGGAGATTCTCCCACCTGAAACCCCTAGCAAACGGGAGACTCAAAGTTGATGTGTGCGAAGCACGAAATTCCCAGGGTTCTAGATGCTCTCTGGTGCTATGTAAGGCTTATTTTTTCAACACACGATAGAAATATGTAAGAAATCCTTTCCAACGAGAGACAAAGAGCCAGGGCGGGAGAAATTAAATCTCAAACGGGAGAACAGGAGATTTTGCAAAAATAGGTTTTCGGCGGGAGAGTTGGAGTCTCTGCCTTGTTCTAATTTTTAATGATTGCTTGCAAACACAACACAAGACTCGCACAAATTTTGAAAAAAATAAATCTTATTTAAGATTTTCAAATAATATTTAGAAAAATTTGGGCAGTTGATTTCAAAATGCATAGCCGTTTTGATTATGGACTTTAAAGGCCTTTCTGAAATGCCCCCCAAAAGTGCAATCTCAAATGTGTTTGAGCCAGAAACATGTTTCTATAGAGATGATAAAAACACAAAGTCATTTGGAAATGCGTATTTTATCTCAGACCTACCCCTGCCAACTCTACGTTCTCTGCTTCTATGGCCAAACAGCGTGATTGAGCTGCGCAGTGAAATGGCCTTCTTCTTGACTGGCAGTAGAGATGATGAAGGAACGTTGCTGTGTGTTGTATGGTTAAAGGTATTGTCTAACATTGGGAACGGTGATTTAAAAATGTGTGAGTTATCACATTTGATGCATGCGTACAATATAGGTCAGTTGTATCACAAAACAAACTTACCATATAAAAATTTTGCAATAAAGTCTAAACTATATTAAAGGAGATACCACTATTTTTCTCAAGAAACCATAATTGTAGACGGTTTAGTCTAGAAACAATTTTATCATAACTATTGTTCACATTTTGTATATTTAACAATAATTACAGTAACATTGATCACAATGGTTAAAACTTTTACATTGATTGTTTCTACCCCAAACTCACATTTCAGAACTATTTTAAGTGTACTAAAGCTGGGTTTTTGTTTCATTTGCAGATGATAAATAATGCCTTTAAGTGTGTGTTGTGGTTGGCTACTGCATATATGCACATGTATCCATGTCGACATAGAAACGAATGTTTTCACTTGGTAATAGATCTACTGGGCAAGTCCAAGATAAGGTCCCCTCAGAAGGCAAAATTTCATCTTCGCTCAATATTGACATGTTTGGTATCATTTTGAAGCTTATGAGTTGAAGTTTTGATTTCCATGGAGGAAAAAATGATATTATGTAAATCTATGCAAATTTCAAGGGCTTCATTTGCATAAATGTGAAACACAGCGTTACGTATGGGACATTTATAAAAATTCATATTAATTCAAAGGAAAGCAAATGATATTTGATTTATATGTGGACATAAGAAGTTCATCACATAGTTTAACTTGGTATGAAAATTTAGGGATTATGCAAATGATTATGCAAATTAGCTCGTGTCCTATCATGAGATGTCCCATACGTAACAAAATGAGGTCATTTTTTTAGGTTTTTTCTGAAATTGCTAAGGTTATTTTAATGCCCTTTTGGAAAGTTCTAATTTATTGTTTAGAGAAATTAGATACCAGAGAAAAAAGAAAAAAAAGTAAAAGAAACATTTTTTATTAGGCATTGAAATAATGTTACGTATGGGACAAATGCGTTACGTATGGGACATCCTCATACATATTGCATGTGAATGCATGTAGCTAGCTGGGAAGGTCTCTCAGTACACAAATGGTCAATCATCCTGAAGAAAGCATCTCAACATTGTAGCTACTTTTTGAGTTATAGACACTTGAAACAATACATGAACTTGACTGAACAATTTTCAGAAAGGGGGAGGGGAAAATGGCAAAATACACAATGAAAAATCAGCATTAAAGGGATGGTATAGTTTTTTGTAGAAATGAGGATTCCGTTTTCAACATTTAATGAGATGATTGGAAACCAATTATATGAATTACTTAAGAGCATACAATCTTAAGACTAGAGGAATTCAAAGTTTATGTATGGAGTTCCAATTTGAAATGGTTGTGATATATATTAAAAAAAAATAAAGTAAAATTATTTTTTATTTATTGCAAGTGATACACAAATTGTCCTTATTCAGTTTTCAATAGTAGCCACAACAAAATTCATGGGTATACATACTGAAGTGTGACTCGAATCAATGACCTGACTGCTAGACAGACATATATCTACTCGATCACTGGGGTTCCATGCAGCAGGTATTGCTTATTTATTAAACTTGATATTTCTTGTATCAAGCTGAATTTTATTGAAACTGAATGGCAAACTGCCCTTCATCATAGGAAGTAAACACTTTAAACTATTCAATTTTTCAGTAGTAACTATCCTGATAAAAATAGGGCATACATACTAAGGTTGGTCATAAAAATATAGAATATGATTAAATGTGATTATGATGGTAGATATCTGGGGAATATTGTTCCCTTGTCAATCTGGATCAGTATTTGAGTAATTTCAACTGATTCCACTTCAATAATTATGCAAAAATTTGTTTATGGGTATTTTGCAAAATTATTTTGCAAAATACCCATAAACATGGTTCTCCACACACTAAACGAATGGGGGACAAAGGGCATGCATACCCAGGTTGGTCATAAATATATAAAAATATGATTGAATATGATTATAATGGTGAATATTTGGGGAATATTGTTTCCTTGACAATCTGGATCAGTATTTGAGTAGTTTCAACTGATTTTACTTCAATAATTATGCAAAATACCCATAAACATAGTTCTTCACACACTAAATGAATGGGGGACAAACCGTCCCATACGTAACTGTCCCATACGTAACGCGTCATGTCTGTCTTTAATTAGAACCTGTAATTAGAGCTTTTTGCCTAATGACATGAAACTTACCTGTGATAATCTTGAGTGTTGTGACTTTCATCACAGTGAGTTACAAGTTGTAGAATGATATACTTTCAGAGAGTTTTGAGGTTGAAAAAAATGTTCAAAAAAACAAAATTTTTCTGGTCCCATACGTAACGGCACATATTTTCTCTTCTAGAATATAATTGTCAAGGTCATTTTTCTCAATTTTTTACATGATTATACTTCTCCTAGATATCAATCACCATGATGAAGTTCAATATGATGAAAGGCCATTAACACTATTTTTCAGGTCATAAAAGTCTCTGAATGTCCCATACGTAACGTGCGCGTTATCTTGGACTTGCCCTACTCAGAACTATGAATGAAGAATTTGATCCCACAGCCATGACACTGCAGGGCATCTTGGAAGTTAACCCAGGGAGGTGTTACAGAGATGGAGTGCCAACTCTTCGTAATTCATGCAAACACATGTTTGGGTTCAAGGCGTTACAATGGGATGTCTAGCATTTCACTACGCTTTGAAGTCATGCTCGGCACCGCTCTAGTTGCAAGACGAAGCTCGGAGACGAAGAACGCATTTCACTTTTCGTTGAATTACAAGCTTTATTTCACCATAAAATTTTAAATGAAATACTCGAATTGATCTAGAATAGATTAGGAAAGAATTCAATATTATAAACATGTATTTCTAGTTTCTTCGTAATGCGTAAATCGAAATGAAATGAAAATTAGGCCCTCTTAAAAACCTAATATTTTTCTATAACGCCCATATTTCCGCATGGTAGTTTTCTATCTTTTAATCTGGGATATTTTGATATTTCAAATAAAGTACTCCGCTAAAGCATGTTCCCGCGTGCTTATAAACATTTGCTGTTAAAGGGAAGATAAACCCCAAGAGCAATGTAGATTGAGTGAAAGCAGCAACATTAGTAGAACACATCAGTGAAAGTTTGAAGAAAATCGGACAATCGATGCAAAAGTTATGAATTTTTAAAGTTTTGGTGTTGGAACCGCTGGACGAGGAGACTACTAGAGGTTATGACGTATGAGTGGACAACAATACCAAGAAAATATAAAGAAAATTCTACAAAAATCCATTTTTCATGAAAATTACAAATTCCATCAACTTGATATTGACATTATGTTAAGGGTAGCAATTATTCCCCCTGCTTTCTGAAAGCGGTTGGTCCATTGCTCTTTCATAATTCTAGAAAAGTGAATTTTTGTTGAATTTCCTTTATATTTTCTCTGTATTGTTGTCCACTCATACATGTATGTCATATCCTCTAGTAGTCTCCTAGTCTCCTAGTCTCCTGGTTAACCCTTGGTGTGTCAGGCACTTTGGACAGTGTGTACAACTCTACAGGGTTTTCTGTGGCACTCGGCACTTAAAGTACACAAAGGGTTACAAATCAGCTCTTTGTGATTAGCTATGACCTCATGATCAGTGTGAAGTCATCATCAAACATGTAGTGTATGGCCTGTCTGAATCTCTGCTGAACGTTGAGGTGTAGCATATACTCAGAGGCATACCGTATGAAGTCGGTTCAGCACTGCAGTACAGATTATTTATAGCTTGTGTATTATACACTGTACGTAGGGCAAAAGTCGCAAAAGTCAATCCGAGTTGAGAGTTGAGACATTGTGAAATATTAATGTCTAACTGCTTGAGATAACCAAAATTTGACCTGACGTTACCAGAACCCATTGTCAAAGACAAACACTGTTAACCACCCTGTTGAGGACAAGTTTCGAGTACACTCGGGCAGAGGTCTATGGGTAATGCATGTTGAAGCAAAATCAGCCTGTCCTCAACAGGCTGACACTGTGTGATACAGCTACACTTGTGTACACTTCAAACCCCCCCCCCCTCCCCCCCCCCCCAAAAAAAAACTCTAGTTGGCTTTCTCATCAACTTCTTGTACACGGCATCAAGATATCAAAACTTGTGGTGGTAACACAGCAGTTTAGTTTTTAATATACCCCTAGTAACAAAATGGAAAATATTACTTCACTATATCACATTCCCAATGCCTCACTATCACTATACAAGCCAAATCACTTCATAAAAGGGGAGATACCAACTGAAAACTTCTTCTCCTAGATGCATTTTCTGTGTTAGCGCATAAAATAGTTGGGAAGGGAATAATTTTCCTGGTATCGCATCGCAATTTGCTATGCATTTTTACACCACTGCTACACAAACTAACTTTTGTGTAGCAGTTTTCTTAGAAGTGTACAGGATATCACTGAAGATATTTTTCATCAGCTGAAATTGCTAATCAAATTTGAGTTTGAAAATTATTCCCTGTTGGGCATTATAAAAGACAGTTTTGTCTCTATCCCAAAACAGCATTTAGTCAAGGGCCCAATCTTTTCAAGAGGCAAATCCCCATTTCATACAGTATTACTTGCCATTCAGCAAGCTTTAGTTGCCCTGGCACCCTATGAGGTCACAGATTTGGGCAGTATCACTTCTATCCATCTGGTCACGACTTGAAATCGCGGCTCCAAATGATCTGATATCGCCCTCTTGGTCCCACAAATATATACGGTGTAGTCAATAAAAATAGGCATCCAACCATTCAATGTGTACTGCAATATGCCATGCATGTACAATACCTGTATTGTACTACATGTAGTAGTTTATGCACTAACCTAGTATGTATAACATTAACATAGATCTACATAGCATGAGCTGGCAATCCACTATAGGAAACACCTAGTGAACTTTGTGTTTGTCTTTCGAACTCTGAAGCGTCAGTTCTTATTTTCCATCCGCATGCAAATCACCTCAGATAAGAATTCTCCCCCTAAAAACTAACCAGAATTGCTGTATAGCAGTCTATCATCATAGGTCCCGGTTTCACGAGGATATGAGTAATAGGAGAAATAGCTTCCTAAATATCCTGTTTGTTTTTTCTAATGATTCTTATGTTTATATAACACATGCCCAAAATGAGGTTTTGTTTGAAGAGGAAAGTTTTGATATCATAGACAGTATCAATCACTGCCAGACTACATGTTATTTGCACAGAACAAAAACACTGTCACTGAATGAAACATACAGCTGTATGCGTGGCTGTGGGAATACTTTGTAGTTATTGCATCCTATGAAAAAAAAAAATCTATTAACTTCAAGATCGCAATGTCTGTGTGGCTTTATTCTGATACAGAGATACTTCAATCTATAATGCAACAGTTCCACATTTAGGCCTAAAATGTATACTACTCTATGAGGATGTTAATGGCACGGATTGGCATGTGTTATAAAGTAGTGTATGGTCTGGGTCACCTTTCAATATGTACTTGTATTTGGAAATGCAATCAGCATTTACTAATTGTACAAGCATGACCTCACAATTTCAATGGTAATTTGAGGATAATATGCCTTCATCAGATTAGGTCTGCTAAATAAAGACATGAGTACAATCTGGTACAATGTACTACACTACTCTAACATTTGAACAAAACATGATCACATTTATCAAAAAACACAGATTTCTTCGACCAATTCTCCACAGTAATGGCAAGCTGTTTCTTGATATGAAATATGGTGTTGCCAGAAATTCCTTCCTGGACGAATATATCACAATCATCTATTACGGAGACTAGAATAAATATATTTCATTGAAGAAAAGCAATTTCCCTGACAATGAAACAGTCCCAAATACCGATACCCAAATCATTATCTTGTCCATGGCACTGTCTTCTCTACAACTCTGTGGTTGTGTTTGTATCCATCAGGAGCTACAAACCCCATGCTCTGTGGAGATCTGCATGTACCCCATGCTCCACAACATAAAATAAATCTTCATTCAATAACAATTTCGACAGTCTTACTCATCATACTTGAGTATTAAACTATAAAACTGTAAACTGACCTTCGATCATCAACCCCATAATGATAGAAGCTACATCATCTTGTAGATTACTACCAGGTACAATAAACTAGTATACAAAGGAGGAGGAGAGAGAGAGAGAGAGAGAAAGGGGAGGAAAAAATTTGAGTCATCCCTGACAACATGCATTTTGCAGATCTACCTGCACACAATTCCTCATGGAATTTTGGGTAGATTCACTACATCTTCTCTCTGGATATTCAGCTACAGCATGTGCTGCTCCTGACCTCAGGTGACCTTTGACCTTTTCTCTCTAGTGCATGGCAAGAATGTAATGGGCCTACCAGGAGAGCAGTCAAAAGGTTACAGTGAGCACCTCAACAGCAGTAGAGACTAGTTAGTATTATCATTGAGCTAGCTCCATGGTATTATACTCCAAAATGCAGTTAAATGATCTACCAACGATTGGGAGGTGTGGCAACAAAGACCAATTTTCTCATATAGTACCTCATGGATCTAAGTAAGGGCAGCCTAAACCACTAGCCTTTATCAATATGGTAAAGCTCCAAAGATGTGTGGATAGGTACTCAGAGTCCTGTAAATCCCGTCCATTCAAAGTGATGTTGTTGTTTATTTTTCTTTCTTGATTCTAAGCACTAAACTGTTGATCAAAAGTTGCAGCTTTGTTCAGATCACAAACAAAGGCCAATATTTTCAAATGATATGGATCTAAAGACAGCCATGACACTTCTTTTTTTTATCAGTACAGTAAGAGTAAAAAGAACACATATTCAGACTCCATATTAGTGTTAATCCAACAAAATTCTAAATGGCTTCAAGTTTATTATTCTAGGCACTGAAGTTATAACTTTGTTAAGATTAAAAACCAAAATCCCCTGCAATGGGCTACAGGTCAGGATCACCTCATGACTTTGTGACAGCTACAATCAAACCAATATCCCACTTACACAACAGTTGTGCACAGGCCTTGATTTGCAACAATTTTGCTTTCCAACCAACATAGTGTGTGATATAAATTGTATACTCATACACACTATCAAGTGTAAGCAGCTTCTGTACCAGAATATCAAAGTGATTTTTTGACAGTGGAATATGGTATTATATAGGATTTGAAATCAAACTGCATGACTTGAGGAAAACTGCTTTCAGAGACAAAGAAGAAAAAAAAGAAGAATTGAGTAAATAGCTAATTGGCCAATGTACAATATTATTTGCAGATTGACATCCCACCTTGCTCAAGGATGGTGCCATATCTATATCCATCTTGTTCATGTGTTTATTGTCTCATGAGTCAAGAGTAATAATGAAATCTAATCAAATCCTGCAAGGCATAAGGAATTAAAACACATGTACACAGAGTACTAGTACTCTGCATGACAAAACCCACCATAAACAGAGCAACATTGGGACTCAACAGCATTTAGTCAATATTACACAAGGAGAGAGGAAAATTTTTGTCATATGATATCATCTCCAAATATAATCATTTGTCTATGCCCAATGTTATTTCTTGTCAACATGTCCAGGCTAAAGCTTATAATGTATGAACCTGTGTAGTGTAGAAGATGCAATGGCTGACACAGATTGAACACCAAATTTTATTTAAAATGTAAAAATATGATCAGACTGCAAGTAATAAGACTTTGTTTAGATGTACCAACATACATAAAGTATGCATTTGTTGAATATCTTTATGATTTGCATTCTGTACTTTGAATAAATGGATTCTGACCCAAGTAATGCCTACTCATGGATCAGCTGATACACCCTGTTTAGTGGCATTTGAGCAATATGAAGCACCAAACTTCACACCAGCCATTTCTGGTCAGTTTAATTTCATCTAAATTGATAACATCAACATGTGTAACAACAGGTACTCATTCTTGATAACAGCCAACATGTTTGTTCAGAGTAAAACCTTTCTTTCTAGAGTGGTTGCTTTTATTTATTCCTAATGCTTACATGTATAGGAGCTGAGAAAGAGGGAGTAGGACATTTATCACAGACTCAGAATTATATTGCCGCTCTACGGATGTAGGTACAATGTAGAGGTTCCAGGTGGATAATTTCCTGTTTAACTCAGTGCCAGCAATCTTGTATTCAACTAGTCTTAGATGTTTTGGTGAGTTTGCTCGAGACACTGTGTTTTTGGAATGGTACAGTATACAGTAAATCTATTTCCTCATATTCAAATTGAAGGAAATTCCCAGTATAACTTCCTTTCTTTCTTTATTCAAAAAAAAAATTTAAAAAAAAACTTCCTACAGTACAAGCTACTCATGTAAACAATGAGCACAAGGCCAAGACTACTTCAATGTATTTTGAGGTGGCACTATGTCTACAGTATGTCTACACATGGAGGTAGGAGTTCTACCTCCATGGTCTACAGTATGTAGCACTATGACTGTGCTTGCCGCTACACTGTAGACAAAACTTCTAGTACCAAAACGTGCCAAACACTGAACATTCATTATAGTATTCACTTTGGTTTTTTTTTGTTTGGCTCAGAAGATTGCATTACAGTAACCCATGGGTCACATCAATTCCTCAAAATGCTGTATGTATGCTATTATAGAATCAATTCCTTCAAAAGGGTTGCAATACAACCCCTTTCAGAACCATAAATCCTCCTACAGCTGTATGTGATCCAACATCCTGTAGTCTATGGAGCTTAGAGGATTCATTCAAATTTCATTGTAATTTTTTTTCTAAATTGCACCATAATTCATGACACTCCTCCACTAAAGCATTTTGACCTGCCACCATCCCAGAAAGGTGTGACAACTGAGAGCTGAGTAGACAGGGGGTTAAATCTCACCAAGTATCAAGCATCAAGTAACATGCAAATCCACTGAGATAGTATTAAAGTGGTGCACATGCAAACAGTTGCTGGTTGATCTACATGTAACTTGATGATAATCCGCCATGGTGTTCCAGACACGTAACATCAACAACCTGGTTATAGTACTTAAAGGGACTGTACAGTACTACTGTAGTTGAGGTGGGGATTCATGTTTTGTACATTCCTAAGTGAGATAATGAGAAACCGCTTATGAAATATGAAAGAGCATGTAATTTTAAGTAGGGCTCAACGTTTATTTGATGAAAATCGGTTTTCAAATGGCTGAGATATAACTATCCAAAAAAAGGTGATAATAATAAAAGGCGACAGGCCACAACTTTATTAGGATCTCTGTGTTTCACTTTGTTTTGGATATGTCAGCCATTTCACAACCAATTTTCATCAAATAAACTTTTGATACCCAATGGAATTGCATGCTCTTTGACATCTCAGAGTGGTTTCTGAATATCTTGCAAAACGTTAAAAGCTAAATCCTCACCTCAACAAGAACTGTACACACCCTTTAACATTTTATGGAAAGTTTGAGTCCTACTATCAAAACTTAGCATTTACCACTAATTATATAATTATATATGGTCAACTTCATTCCATACAAATATTACCTCCTTTATCAAATGCTTTATCTGTAAGCAACATATCCATTTTTTTTTTTCTGACTAAAATTTATGCAATGGTACATATACATGGCTAATCAACCCATACTTAAAAGACTTGGTCACTCTTAGAAACTATTGGGAAAAGTGCTCCCATAGTCCCAATATGCTGTGGACATGTAATTGGTGGTTGCATGCTTTTATTTTGCATAACACGATAACAGGTAAGGTTGACATCCAAAAACTTCTTTTAAAAAAATTCCACTGCACACACAAAAAAATGTTTGCAAGAATCAAACTGAAGGAGGCAAACTCAAGAAGAGGAAGAGGAAGAAGAAGAAGAATTCTATTTACATAAGTACAAGTTTGTGATTGAGGAAATGAACAAAGCATCTCATTCTGATATGATCTGTCCTCCAGAGATGGCAGAGAAGAACATGGCTGTCCACTGCCACTATTATACCAATATTCATTTTCAGTGCATCGTTGGACATTTTCCTCAAAGGTAGAGATTCTCTATGGACTCTAGAGACTCCAAGCTACCTGGCTGCTTCAGTACGTTGTAAGACAGCTCGACAAGTAGAACCAAATTGCTGTAAAAGTGGACATTTTTGCAGTGTTGAAATTTTCATGCAGTTCGCACAACCAGAACTATACTTATTATAAAAGGCCTAGTGCGAAAATAAAAGCACACGAATAATATTTTTGCTTGCCATATGTTCCAGTAGTTGATTTCTTGAAAATGCGGAATTAAAAACACGCAAAACTATTCTTACCCAGCCGAGCGCAAAACATTAGTCACGCTATATCCACTTTTACAGTAGTAAATTAAATTGTATTGTATCTGGGCAGACGCCCTCCTAATGAGTCCTATACTATAGTATAGAAGGTCTTATCCTTGCACGTGCACTGCAACTGCATGCTGCACTGGCGCTGCTCCATTGCCTGGTCTTTGGAAATGTAATTTCAACTAGGCCCCTACTGTACAAGTGGATATTTTTGCACAACTAATTTTTCGCGCTCAGCCAGGTACGAAGAGTTTTGAGTGATTTTAAATCCACGGAATCAAGACATCAAGTACTGGAACATATGGCAAGCAAAAATATTCGCGTACTTCTATTTTCATGCTAGTTTCTGGTTGCGCGAAATGCGCGAAAATTTCAACACCGCGAAAAATTCCACTTTTACAGTATCCTGCTCAGGCTGCTGCTTAACTATATACAGCCCAGTCGCTGTACGTAGGTACGTCGCACGGCGTAATTACAGCGTCTGGTCGGGCTAGCTGCTGCTGAACTTGATTGAAGCCTGAAACATGATCTGGCATATCTTATATGATAGCAGTATGATAGATGGCAATAGTGTTTGGTGCCCACAACTCAAGCGTGACATAAGTACCATAGAAAAGGTCCAAAGAAGAGCAACAAAAATAATACCTCACCTACATAATCTGTCTTATGCTGAAAGATTAGAGAAATTGAAACTGCCTACTCTTGCCTACAGAAGACTCAGAGGTGACATGATCCAAGTCTTCAAAATCATGAATGGCTTCGCTGACACCAACAGTTCTAAGCTCTTCAAGACAAAGGAAGAGAAAGTTTCCCTTCGGGGCCATAATTCAAAGATCCAGAAACAGCATGCACGTCTGAACATCAGGAAAAATAATTTTACTCACAGGGGTAGTAACTCATTGGAACATGCTGCCAATTTCAGCCGTGGAAGCAACTACAGTCAACAGATTCAAGTCAGAAATAGATGCCTTCCTATCCAAGAAGTACAATAAGTACTCATACTCAGATGAATAATTCCATGGATTAGTAGCAGTCATTACTGCAATATAGACGAAGCATCAGGTTGACATACAGTGGAAACTTGCTGAAAGTGGGAGGGCATTACAAGACTTCTGTCTTTCCAGAAGCCCGACAAGACAGGTGAATGAATACAGGTGAATAGTACAATTGGGCTGTATAAGTCTAGTCCTAATTTCACAGCAGCTAGGCCTACATTTTCTGTTTGTTTTTTTTTTTGAAAGACAAACAGAACCATCATCATAGTCGGTCATAGTCAATAGTAGAATCGATACACGCTAGGAGAGGCTCGGCCGTAGCGCGTAGCGTAGGCCCACCCCACAGGCCACAAAAGCAGTCGCACTTACTTGTGGCAAGCATGAATATTAGGGTGTGGGACTAAATAATCCGGTCTACAGCGGTGGAGTTACGAAAGGTTGAAAGTGTACGTAGATGCACATAACTTTACTGTGCATCCATGAAAACCACTATTCAAGAGGTAACGGTAATCTAAGCCATAAACTTACATTCATCATGTCCATTTTTCAGTGATGCCGTCGGAAGTCCACTGGATATTTTCAGCAAAAACAGAGGTGTTGCCCGTCGATCTCTAGCAAACTATTCTTATAATCGCAAGCGCTCGCTCTCTTATCACCGATCCGTGATCCGCGATTCGACGAATTTTTGGTATTCCGATCCTGAGTGAGTGGTACAAGTGTTCTGCTCGACGATCGAGTGGTTTTGGTTTTGGGTCGTTGGGTCGTACGCACGTACGCACGTACGATGATCTAATATTGCGTGCACGTAGTGTTAGCATGATTGTGTCATAGAGAAAGTATACATCTCTGTGGATTGTGTGCACTCGCAGTCACCAGTCGAGTGCATGACCTTAGCAAATCGACAACCAAGGTTACAGCCTTACAGGTGTGTTCTCAACATTTTTTTTTCCAAAACGGCAATCTGTGTGTGATAGGTTTTCAATGTAACAAGAGCTATCACATTCATCTGCTCTGCTTTATGTTTCCATTGTGAATCAATGCCTCAATAAAATCAAAGCATGATAAAAGAGCATACCCATACTTATATACTAGTACTGTAGGCTACTCCGTATCTTTCGATATTGGTGATCAGCAAACACCACTTCATCCAAAGGTAAGGACAGACAGAATAGCTATTCTAAGATGTTAGTCGTCAAAATTGACCTCCCCCATTATGGATGTGAATGTTTCACTTACGTTTTTCACGAAACAGTGATTTTCCTTCAAGATAATTCGACGTTCTAGGTCCCTTAATCATTATCATTCAACTTTCTTTATTGAAGAGGAGAAGCATTATGTATAAATAATAATAATGATAATAGTGCATACTTATATAGCGCATTAAAAAAAAAAATCATCAAAAAGATGCTCATGGCGCTTTACGGGTTTAGGCTACGGTTAAGAAAAAGCACTGGGTGACAAGGTGAAGAAAAATTTGTTTTTTGTTTGTTTGTTTGTTTGTTGAATTAATTCCGTGAAATTCAGTGAAAGTTTGAGTAAAATCGGACATTCGATGCAGAAGTCATGAATTTTTAAAGTTCTTGTGTTGGGACCGCTGGATGAGGAGACTACTTGAGTTTATGGCATTGAATATGTGTGGACAAAAATTATAAAGAAAACGTAAATGAAATAAAACATGATTTCACTTTTCTGCTGAAAGAGCACTTGACTAACCGCTAAGACAGCAGGGGGACTAATTACTACCCTTAACATATCATGTCAACATCAAGTTGATGGAATGTGTAGTTTTCATGAGAATGATTCTGTTTTTTTTTTTTTGGGGGGGGGGGGGGGTAATTCCCTTTATATTTTCTTTATGATTATGGTTGTCCACACATGACGTCATGAACTCTAGTAGTCTCCTCATCCAGCGGTTCCAACACCAAAACTTTACAAATTCATAACTTTTGCATCGATTGTCCGATTTTCCTCAAACTCTCACCGATGTGTTCTACTAATGTTGCTGCTTTCAATCAATCCACATTTCTCTTTCCCATGGGTTTTTGATTGAATAACTTTAGGGTAACTCAGACAACCACAATATTAGCGGTTTTCCTCGAACTAATCAAACATATACAGGAATGCGGCCTTATTGTGAAAGGGTATCGCGCGTTTCACGACTTAAAACATCCGTTTCTGTAACCATGGTAACGAAGTGAGAAACAATACACTTGTATCTGTGAGAATTCGTCCTCTTAAATTTAACACAACAGTTTAACAAATCGTGAATGATTCGGCGTTCGCGCAGGAGCTCACTGGCAAGCAGGGTGACGTAGATAAAATCAAGGGTTGAATGCATTTGTGTCTGGAGTGTTTACAGAGTCTCAAAAGACATGCCAGAGACGGAACGAGGAAAAAGTCGTGCATGATGACCACCACTCATCATCTCCATTGTCAATTTTCTGCCACGTCATGAAAGAGCTAGGCCCTATATACGGGCATCAGCCGTTTTGTCGCGGTCACAGGAGAACAGACACAAGCGGACACGCATAGGTGGTAGGATCTGATGGCTATTTCCTCGTTTGAGTGTACATTGTATGTGCTTTGATGCAGGTATTTCCTGTACCTCGTCCTCATGCATTATGACTGAAATGTGGCAAGTCAATGGATGAAAAGAAATACTTGCTGACTTCAATCATCTCCGCGTATATGACGTCAAAAGATACGCCACTTATAGCAGTGTTGACAATTTAAAGGGGTCCGTTTTCCCCCCAAATATGGACGTGGATTCAGTTTATTTCAAACACATCGGTGAAGTTTACGAAAAATCGAATCCGTTTAGAAGTTTGATTTTTTTTTAATGTTTAGGTTAAAACCGCGTGCCGCCATGGCTGGATAATGGATACAGAACATTATACACCGTACATGTAATAAGAATTAATATGTAAAAACAATTCACATATTGGTTTTTTTTTTTAATTCTAGCAAAATGAAAGAATTTATATAGCCTTTAACAATTCCCAGTAACAATTCGAAGAACCGTTTACGTTTTCGTTTAATTTTTAAAGTACATTTAAAAGAAATATATTCTATAGGCCCTACTAGACAGCATCCATAAATAATTGTTATACAGAAAGCAGCCTTTTATCCAGTAATGACGGCACATGGACTAAAGTAAAACTTTAAAATGCATAACTTCCGTCTTTTCTCAAACTGAACTAATGTGTTTTCCTTCATAACATGCATTCACTGAATTCATGAAATACTATACTATAAATGGGGGGGGGGGAGGGGGAAATCACCCTTGCATTCAATGCATGCGTCTTTTAGGAATTATCAGGTCGTGTTTTGAATTACAAGATAATGTCCATGTAGTGCCCTTATCTTTTATTAATGTTGTTGGTGTTTTTTCTTTGCTTTATTTCACTCGACAGCGTATACTTCATATTTGAGTTGTAGCCCCAATTAAAGGAACAATTACATCGGGAGGAGGGGGGGGGGGTCGGAGTTACCAGGCCACCAGTGGCATCATGGGACAACGCAGGTAGCGAATGAGCGGTCGTGGCCTCATTGTCAAAGTGAGGAAGATTTTGTTTGTTTATCTTTTTTTTTTAAGAGAGAGAGACAGAGAGAGAGAGGGGGGGGGGGGGATGGGGAGGGATCTCATCTGAATGTGATGATAAAATCTGGAGCACCGATGTTGCCGGGGGAGGTCTTAACGGTATACAAGAGCGAAATGATATTGCGAAGGGACAATAATATTACTCTAAACTAAGAGGAAATAAAAAAGATAAAGTACGAAATTGCCTCTGTTGGCTCTGCCGTGAAGAGCAATACATAAGAGAGAGTGTATAATCAGGGAGGTGGGAAGAGACCCACCTCCCTGGTATAATAGAATGATGACGAGAGTGTGCGTTGAGGAGTTTAGGAGATATGAGAGCAGAGATTGCATAGGGATTAGTGGAGGGCGGAGCGGAGATTGTAAAACGAGAATATGAAAGGCAGAGAACAGTATATAGTGGAAAGCACCGGAAATATCAACAATCAACAAAAAATTGAATCTTGGACTTGGCTGACGAAGACGCTGCCTGTATATAGACTGGCAACAAACAAACAAACAAAAATAAACAAACAATTAAACCGCTGCGTACAGGGGCGTCACCAGCATGTTTTTCAAGGCGGGGGTGCGTTTATATTTTCTGGTTCTACATCCGGGTTTCATCAGCTGACAAGCAAAAAGCCCATTTACCCGCGCGCATGCGAGTAAAACTTTTTTTTTCCAAGGGTCTGAAGAGGGTCGCACCAATGCACCCTTCCCCCCCCCCCCCCACCCCCGCCCCCTGGTGACGCACATGACGTACTACGTTTACGTTCCTATTATAGTTTATCTGGGTTTCATGCAAAGATTTTTTGGCTCTGTTTTGTTCGCCGTTTCGTCTCACACAAGGATCTTCGAAGACAAGAAGGTATGGCGCCTTGGTGACACGTATTCCTGGCTTGGATCTTGCTCTGATGTCATCCAATTCAACATTGTACCAAGTAGCGTATAAGCGAGAGAGTGAAGTGAGAGAGAATTTATCCATTATAATTTGTCTAAAGTGTTATCCGAGTCGCATGTATTGATTTGGCTAAGGCTCTCCTGACATTGCAGCGAATGATGCGTGCAAAATGGATTCCAAGTTTATCAGAAATGCGTTAGTTTTTGTTGCGTCTGCTATAATGTATTTTCACGTCTTTGTTTTCTTCAGTATTTGTTGCAGGAGAACTGACACATACAATCTATCAGTGATGTCACACATGGACAAAAAAAAAAAACAACAACACCACACACACACATAAACAAAAAAAAAATGAAGACATATTGCAGATATACAAGTGCCCACATATATTTTGTAGGATCCTGATATGAAAAGATGCCAATTAAGTCACCGGCTTTGTTATTTATTCGTTTACATCAACGGTTCACGATATATTGCCTTAAAACTGTCAGATCAAAAGGCGATTGATAGCAGCTCAGTACACGTAGTAGAGACAATTCAAGAACATGTTAATTCCTTTTATCCAACATGAAAGGACAAGTTCACCTTCATAAACATAAGGATTGAGAAAATGCAACAATATTAGTAGAACACATCAGTGAAAGTTTGAGGAAAATTGCACAATCGATGCAAAAGTTATGAATTTTTTAAATTTTTGTGTTGGAACCGCTGGATGAGGAGACTACTACAGCTTGTGAGTCATATGCGTACAACAGTATAAAGAAAATGTAAAAGAAAATTCAACATATTTTCACTTTTTTGGCATAATAAAAGTGCACTTGACTTGCCTCTTTCTAAAGGCAGGGGGAATAATATTACCCATAACATTTGTCGGTAACGAGTCAGGGGAATGTGTACTTTTTTCAAAAGATGGAATTTTGTGAAATTCTCTTTATATTTTCCTTATATTGTTGTACGCATGTGACATCTAAGTTATTCATACACTGCAGTAGTCTTCTCATCCAGCGGGTACTGCACAAAAACTTCAAAAATTCATAACTTTTGAACGGATTGTCTGATTTTCCTCAAACTTTCAATGATGTGTTCTACTAATATTGCTACATTCTCTCAATCCTTATGTTCATGAAGGTGAACTTGTCCTTGAAGACTGGAAATACCTCTTCTCAACCCAACTTCACTCACACACACAAATCAAAAGTACAATGTATATTATCACATCGGGGCTCGAGACTAACTTTTTTTTTTGTCTGGTGGCCAAGTTGGACCATCACCGTCAAAATTTTGGTAAAAGAACTGTAGTGGCCCCCTAAATACAAGTGACGAATACATCGATTCTATAATGGCACACGAATACCAAACCTGCATGTTTAATATTCTACAATGTCACCTATATCCGGCGTACTCTGGGCACCAATCCTGCATATTTTTTAATTGTTATATTACAGGATGACGAGGGATTTCAGGGGCTATATGCACATAAAAATGGCACCTCTCCAGCGGTCTGAGCACCAATCTTGTGCCTCAGCCCCTGACATTACTAATCCATCTACCTGTTATATCCTGCTGGTCTTCACAGGCACATACGTATTGAAGGCCGAAACCATGCCTGTGCTTACAGTACCTGTATCAGAGGGGTGGGAAATAACCCCAATCGCGGGAAACTCCCTTCTCAGTACCCTCTACCAGCTGCGCTGCTGGTACCGCGACCTCGACCGCGACCTCGACCGCCAGGCCACGGAAGGGGGTACAAACTGTGTGTGCGATTGGTAAAAGCGCGCGCCTTTAGAAGATGTCATACGGAGTAAACGTGATGAATATTCATGATGAAGCGGGATGGGTGCCCTAACAGTGGTTACCTGGTTTAGCAGGCCTATGCACAGCTGGAAAAGTCGTGTCAGAAGCAAAAATCTCTCTGGTCAGAAGCACAGAACTCTACACACTGTGTAGAGTTCTGTGGTCAGAAGTCAGTTGACGCCATCTACGGCGTTTTGCGAGATATTCAGAAACCACTCTATGAGATGTCAAAGAGCATGCAATACTAAGGGGTATCAAAAGTTTATTTGATGAAAATCGGTTTTGAAATGGCTGAGATATCCAAAAACAACGTGAAACGAAGAGATCCTAATAAAAGGCGTGGCCTGCCGCCTTTTATTATGATCACTTCTTAGGATATCTCAGCCATTTGAAAACCAATTTTCATCAAATAAACGTTGATTCCTTTTTAAAATTACATGCTCTGTCATATTTCACAAGAGGTTTCTCATTGTCTCACTTAGGAATGTTATAAATCTGAATCCTCACCTCAACCAGTACTGTACAGTCCTTTAACTACAATTTGTATGTTTAGTATACGGGATGTCACCGTCCAGGTAGTCACTGGTTGTTGTAGAAAGTGAAGTTCGTGGAATTGTTCCCGAAATGCTTGAATATTCAAAAAGGCGTACGATTTTCATCAAACTCTTACTTAAATGTATATGCATTTAGCAATACTTGGTAAAGTTTGGCATTTTAGTGGGGAAACTCGGATCACAAACTGCAAAGGCACCGTATTTCGAGTCAAAACACCAGATGGCGCTCGTCGAATCATCTTGGTAAATTTGGTAGGAAAAAAAAATCAACCTAACTATTATGCAACGATTTTATATGTGCTAAATATTGTATGTTCTCATTTATCTTTTGCGCTTTCACCTGAAATCAACTACCGGTGATGTCAATATTTCTACCCTACAGGCACTGCGTGTAAGTAATCCACTATTTTGCAAATTACAGACTAGCCAGGGTAGTAGGCGTATATACTCCATTACCAGAACCGTGGAGGCTCTGCCAGAACGAGTTCCATTCCTTTAAAGGACAAGTTCACCTTCAGAGACATGTGGATTCAATGAATGCAGCAATATTAATAGAACACATCAGCAATGGTTTGAGGAAAATTGGACAATCCGTTTATAAGTTATGCATTTTTGAAGTTTTTGCTTAGTCACTGCTGGATAAGAAGACTACAACAACTTGTGATGTCACATGAGTACAACGATATAAAGAAAATATAAGGAAAATTTAAGATATTTTCACTTTTCTCGCATAATAAAAGAACGCTTGACTTCCCTCTTTCAGAAGACAAGGGGAATAATATTACCCTTAACATATGTCAGTGACAAGTCAAGGAAATGTGCACCTTTTTCAAAAAGTAACATTTTGTGAAATTCTCTTTATATTTTCCTTATATTGTTGACATCATACACTCTAGTAGTCTTTTCATCCAGCAGTGACTTTGCAGATACTTAAAAAAATCATAACATTTGAACAGATTGTCCGATTTTCCCCAAACTTTCACTGATGTCCTCTACAAATATTGCTGCATTCACTCAATCCATATGTATATAAGGGTGGACTTGTCCTTTAAATCAGGCCGGGAAGATCCAACAAGGGCAACTGGAAAGATGCAAAACCCAACTTCGCAAACTGAGGATCGGAGGAAACCAGTTCGGAGCACTGACCAACTCCATTACATAAGGCAGCTCATTTCACCAAATTATGTCATGTCGCACCAGAACAGTGCAGTGCAGTAAAACTAGCTCTGTTTTCTGTTTCCCTCTGGTAGAGTATAGTTCTTCACATGGGCTTCCAACAATGATTTCTTTCTCTTTCTTACTTCTTCTTGACACACAATCCATGTACAGTAAGAACTCTGCACTTGTCTGTTGGCTTGTTCGTTTGTTCGTCTTTAGCTATGTTTTTATGGACTTTACTTTTCTGAGCAGCAGAACACTTGATTATAACCTTGTCTGGAACTCTCTTATCCAGGGACATCATATATATATATATATATATATATATATATATATATATATACGGTTTATATATATATCATATAGTTATATATAGTTATATATATATATATATATATAGACTAGAACATTTTTTCTTCACTAACACTGTGAATCTATCATTCAGACCAAAATTATCTGGTATTTGTTAGTACATGACATTGTATCCGCATTCATTTTATGACGATATCAGTGGGTATAGAATTTTTAAGAGCTAATTTTGCTCTGTATTTTTGATGTCGACTACACATCCTAGTCATTCTCTGAAAACTCACTAACGACGAAACCATGACTGTTTTCGCCACTCTCGAGATCACCAACATAAACCTATCATGTTGAGGTCTGGTGTTATTTTATTTTGATCATATTTCTGATCTTCTCGTCCACATTTCAACAAATTTCGTCCACATCCATTCAAAGCTTTCAGTTAGACAAACTAACAGACAGACAGGCAAACAGACGAACGAACGGACAAGTACATGGTCTCGTGAGGATGATTTCTGTCTGTTTATCTGTCTAGACCAGAAGCCCCAAACGTACTCCTCCGATGTAACGCTGATTATCATTATTTAGATGAAAATCACCCTCTATAATTACAGTGATTGATTGAAAGAGCTTCACGTATTTCTACCACGTTTATTAATACTAATTTTCACTTACTAATAGGCCCACGTCAATGTATTTCAGATTGTTGGCACGTTTGACACAAAACTGCTGTTACTGTGTGACATGTCGAAAAGTGATTGTGACATCTCAAAGTAATCGCGTCCACGCACGCTGCTTCGTACGGTCACAATGTGAATTGTGACGTCACAATAACTGTCTTCTCGCTCTGCTTCGTTGATACTGTTAGTAGTAATTACCCAAAGAGATTTTCCCCAGTGGGTTGTGAAATGTTGCAAAGCAATTGTGACATCAACAATAACATTTTTTTTTTTTTTTTTGGGGGGGGGGGGCCTTTTTCTACGACTACGGACTACCCTAGGCCTCTGACCCACTGCATTGAGGGAGAAAACAGATGCGCAGCTCCGTATATTAGCTTTGTGAATTATGACGTCACAAAACAACTGTCATAGCGCACTTTGTCGTACTGTTACTTTATGAAATGTCGAAAAGCGATTGTGACATCATAAAGCAATTGTGACATTGCGCGCTGCTTCATACGGTCACTTTGTAAATTGTGACGTCACAAAACAACTGTAATTGAGCGCTGCTTGCTTCGTACTGATACTTTGTGACATGTTGCAAAGCAATTGTGACATCATAAAGCAATTGTGACATTGTATGCTGCTGCTTCGTATTATCACAGTTAGATCCCTCAAAACATCGCATCCTCTAAACGACTTCTGGGCCCCGTTTCATAAAGCTGTTCGTAAAGTTACGAACGACTTACGAGCGACTGGTGGTCAGTTCTAGTGCTGAATTATTGAAATTCTGGTAAGTATAGCACATCACAACTGATCACCAGTCGCTCGTAAGTTGTTCGTGACTTTACGAACAGCTTTATGAAACACCCCAGGCCTCATTTTCCCTGTCTGTTTATTTTTTATTTTTTACCCAAAATATATAGGCCCTACATATGTTGAAGAAATGTACTCTGCTTCATTTCGAGTTTCTGGTTAAAACTTTGGACTCCGTGTCCTCTGATAGTATACAAATATACGTTGCCTTGAGAGTTTCTTGTTAAAACTGTATGGGCAGAGGTGACTCCAAACGAACTATTCACTGAAGGGCTCAGCCCCGAAGTGAATGGTTCTTTTTGAGGCACCGAGGCATATAGTTTGAGCAAGAGACTCGAAATTAGGCAAAGTATATATGTTTTATATTTTGGATAAAAAATTCAAACAAAAGAAGGGGAAATGGAGGGGGGGGGGGTGCAAAGCGAGAAGTCGTATGGTGGATGCGATGTTGTGAAGGGATCCTACATTGACCGTAACATATAAGAAGCATGTCTTTGCGCACGATGTTAGAACTGCTTTGTGATGTTTGTTAAAAATGTTACATTTGACAAGCGCGACGCACGGCGAAGCAACGCGCAATGTCAGTATTGTTTTATGACGTCACAATTGTTTTCTTAGAAATTGATACATTTCACAGAGTGACGGCACGAGTAGTACGCAATGTCAAAATTGCTTTGTGACGTCACCATTATTTTGCTAGAAATTGATACATTTCACAGAGTGACGGTGCAAAGCTGCGCACAATTTCAGAATTGCTTTGTGACATCATTTTGCAAATACTAAGTAGTATTCTTGCGGTCGGCTACACGTCACTTCCGGTCGACTGGAGTGAAAACAAACAGCTTGCAAGCGCTAAGCCTGCATAATGCGCATACTGCATGCTGTGCATGTGCGACGCGTATAATTTATGTGCAACTCTACGCAGCTCAGACATGGGGACTGTTTTTCATTATTCATTTTGTCATTTGTGCCATATCATTCATGAGATACATGCATCATGTCTTGCCAGCAATATTCTAAAAGTCTGGATGCTGTCGATCGATCGGTCCCGGTATTTTGCCAAGTTTAAGGCGGCCGGACTGGACCTAGGTGCCCGTATGAAATCGCGGCAGGACTCTGGATCAACGACCCGACAAATGGCCAGATGTGCAGTAGAACCTCTTTGAGTAGGCCCTACCCCGATATCTACGCTTACTTAGTACCTCATAGAAACTTCAGGTAGGTCTATAGGCCTAACGTTAGTACTGTAGTAGGCTTAGGGTAGGGCCTAATTTAGAGTAGGCCTAGGGCCTAATCCTGCCGCCCGCACAGCTACAGTACCAGCTTGCCTTAGCGCTATGCTCTGCTCGCGGGGCGCCCCGGCAGAAAACACGTACAGCGTTCACTCCAGGCTCACGCGAGTGGTTTGTTTTCACTCCAACGCTATCCATGACCCCGTGACACGCAAAATACCCGGATGTCCGACCATGAGAATACTTTTTGCAAAATGTCATAGAAAAATGATGTCATTTTGCAAATAGTACTTTGTTTATGGAGTGTGAACTTTCTGAAATAGCTGAAAATACATATAATCACCTGAAGCTCTTTATAAATTCACTTCACTTCACCATTCACTAAAGGATATTTTTTTTTAATCCAAAATATAATACTTTTTAGCCCCTCAGTGGAAAGTGCTATTTTTGATACGCCTTTGCACATGTCAAGGCAAAGTTTGTACACGTGTACTACGCAAACGTACACAGTATATTTCATAGTTCTGTGGCTCCAGTACGGTCCGTGGAATCAAAGTACAATGTAGTATTATTGCCAAATTCACAGGGCGCCCTCATTGGCTGCACACAGTATAAGGATACTAAACGCTCAAAACTTTTTGCCCATCGTGTGTAATTTACATGTTACTTTTTCCACGCAAAGATTGTTTCGTCGGCTTTGTTTGTTTCTTTCTTTCTTCCTTTGCTTGTTTGTTTTGTCTACCTAGACTCTGGATGTTAGTTTGTCCCCGGAGGTATGTTATAAACCTCCTTTGTTTTATTGTCGGCTGCCTGTGCCTGTCTGACCGAGCTAGCTTTCTCGAAAGGTTATGAATTAATGTCCATTGATATGGGAATTTAACAGCGGTTATTAGTCTGCGGTGGTTAACCGGAGTATGACCCGGACCCGCTTGAGTGAAATTCATTGGGTGTTAACATATCATATTGAAACCGTCTTTAGATGAGTTACTATAATATTATGGAATCGGATGACCATCATGTCTTCGTGTTACCACCTTTCCTTACGGTAAATCACGCATATCCTGCTTTTCTGTAAACAAACTTTGTAAAATGCTTCAGACACGTGTTTTCTATACTCATGGATGACACAAGACAAAAATCCTAGGTTTCTCTTATGAATTACAATTTGTACAAGCTCCAAGTCTCCGAGTCCTGTGAAACCATAATACGGCTGTACGACCGAAAAACTATTGACGCACATGACGCCTAGCAGCGAGTCTGTAATAGTTTTGGTGACGTCATCTGCGAGGTGCGAGAGCATACAGTACATGTGCGCAGACGTGTATTGTAGCGAGGGGGTCCAAAGTACACATCCCGTTTAGTTGCGATCCATTGCACGTTCGGACGATCGTTGGTTTGTTATTGGATAGACGGCCAGTTGCAGTGTGTCAATTCATAACATTCCACATACGGCCTGACCTGAAGAAGCGAGGTGGTAAACACGACTCGTGCTATACTACTTGATGTCTTCAGATGTAATTTGCTATGACAACTTAGAAAACATCGTGGAATAGAACATGGAGGAGCTACCAAAGGCTTTCGTGAGTTCCCTTCGAGTTTTGTTCGAAATTTTAGACGAGGACTCTGATGGGTTCGTCGAGCTGCGAGAAATCGAGAAGCGGTGGCAAGGCGACTCGGTCAGCGGGCTCCCGGCGGGGGTTGTGGAGTCACTACGGGGCATCGCCCCGAAGGACGGACGGCTCTCTTTCGAGCGATTTTGCAACGGCCTGAAGATAACTCTCGAGAAAAATAGAGCAAATAGTAGGGGAAAGCAAGTCCAAGTCCGAGGATCGAGGAATTCCCGGGATGACAAACAGCCCACCACAGCCACTGTGAGACCCAACAATGTCGTGCATCCAATGCGAGCGAGAAGTGCTCCTCAACTGCAGGAAGTCCCAGAGAACAAAAACAGGCAGCTGAGGAACTCGCGATCGTCTGCTTCTGTATCAGACGATAAACGAAAGAGCGATCCGCCCGACTATGCTTCTCACATGCAAAAGAGCAAAGACAAGCCCAGGAGGCCAAGTGAGAAAGGGGAAGATCTGTATAAGAGTAAACCACAGGGTAATGCCTTCGAACCATCAGCGGCAGACAGAAAGCGAGTGGAGGCCACCCTGAAAAGCTGGAAGCAAGAAAAGTACAACAGTGAGAGACATTTTCAGCAACGGCCACCGGATCTCATCAGCGACAGACACCATGACCAAGCTATCTATGCTAAATCATCGCTTAAAAATGGTAAGACTACAAGGAAATCATAATTCTAATTGGGGTAGGCTTTAGCCTGTAATTATGGGATACAGAATGAACTAAGTCCAACTTTGTAGATTGAAGATTACCACTGACCAGTACCAGACGACAGAATTTTTAAAGGCTATTCCACCACTACTCATCAGCTCAGTAGCAGCCATGCATTTAGATATATACACCTGGATCAATATGAGAATTTCTCTCCATGCTTCTAATTGGAAGAAAGTTAAGTTGTTATAAAACTAGATTGTCTTTTAAAATAATGCTGAGGAATATTTCCTTTTGAAAACAAAAATGGAAGGAAAAACTCTTTTTACGTCTACCCTTTCAGATTTACAATCATCTTTGAAAAGTATTAAGTGTGTATAAATGAATCTCATGATCTTGTGAACACAACTCACTCACCCTATCTTGGAATTCTCCTAGCATTAAAACTGCATACATTTACATGCTCACACGTACACGATGTCACATAATTTTGCTGTACCTCAGCTCCATCTATCTTCTACACATGCAATGACATGATGCCTCCATTCGGTTTGCTATGACTGACCAAATTAAAACAAAGGAACCATGTCTGGGTGGGATTTGAACCCATAACCTGCCTGCTGCTTGCCAGGCAAGGTCACCATCAACTAAGGTGAAGTGAAGCTCATTCATGGCAGTGACACAGTATGTGTGTGTGTGTATGAATGACTGAACAATAAAGAATTTGAGGTGATTTGAGATGATGCGTCATGATGCGGGTAACACCTCAAAATGTTCCTCAGTAGAAACATATCTGGTAGTGGGTAATATGAGGTAATGCAAAGTCATAGTCATCTGCCTTTTTACATGGTTTTGGTGGTCGATGCATAATGCCAGATTTAATGCATGGGACGGTCTTTTATAGTCCAAACAGAGCGGTAATAACAAAATTTGCAATGTGCCAAAACTCTCAAATTCCTACTGAGGGATTCCAGCAACCTGATCTGGGAGACTGTGACCTTATAATACGCGACTTCATGGTTCACCACGTTGTGCATTCATGTTCCCCGCGTTACCCGCACCACTGCTACAGTTGTATGTTGTTCCTCAGTAGAAACAGGGTAGTACAGCACAAGGTGTCCAGTAAAAACACTGATAGAAGTTTGAACAAAACTACCCTTTGCTTCACTTCTGTATTTCGTCTGCCTCCTTCTTATCCATCTTTTCTTTTCTTCTTATTTTTTGTTAGTCTCTCTTCACTTTGGTTGTACCTGTACGGTATATTTTATAACTGATTTTTTAGTCTCCTGGAAGACAAGTTGTATGTATGAAGATTTTTTTATTTTTTTTTTTTTTTGGGGGGGGGGGAAGAGTGCATTTTCTAAAAACATGATGATACAACCATACACTTTGCATTTTATAAGCTTTGAAAACAAAACAAAGATGACTGTAGAAGAAGTAAAGAAGATGTGTGCACTACAGTGTAAAGTTCTGCAGTTAATGTTCCAAAACCCTTCACATACTTTGGTGGAGCGTGTATAACATTAGTACTGGTAGTAATTGGGTCTGACCAAGGAGCTGCTGCTTAGTTTGACCTAGTGAAAAGCAGATGTTCTTACCAGAGGAGTTCTACAGTGGCAGCCTGGGGCCTGGCTGGGCTACAGGTGTTCCTTTGCAAGCAAACCATGTGCCATGGAAGTGTGACATCAGACCCATTATTCGTTGCCTGTGTTGGCCAAGCTTTCCCTGGGGCAGGCAAATTTAGACCAATCAAATCTCATAGTCATACAGTTTTCACATTGTTTGCGTAGCTTCGGAAACAAATCTGGAAGGGGTACAGCAATAGAATAAAACAAACCAATGCACATTTGCATGCGGTCCAGAACTCACTGACTTTTGCTAATAGAGGCTGCAGACCTGCAAGAGTCAGTGCTGCTATAAAAGCGATTGAATATATGACGATGTGATATCTTATTCCACTTACTTTATGAATTTGGACAATTGAGAACCACGGTGACAGGATGAAAACATGTAGTATTATTGCTTTTCAAGAGAAAATTAAGCAATTTCCCACCATGGCAGCAATATACGATTCAATGAACAAAACGTTTGTGAGAGGTAATATCTTTGCAGGTTGTTAATTTCATGAATATCAGTCAACTCTCGAAATTAATTTGAATACCACTAATGTTAAAATCTTTTGACGACACTTTGTCAAAAGTAGAGCGGACAAAGTTTTCTTCTTTTCTCAGGTGCAATATATGGCTTTATTGCTTCATGAGTTTAATAGTGGGTACCGGTAGATCACTGCCTGTACTGCAAATTACACTGATTCACTGTACCAGTTAGGACAGTATGCTGTGTGGTGTTTAGTAGACTTGTGAAGAACTATACAAAATAGAACACAAAGCTACGTTCCACTCATACACTTGTATGATGCAGTCATTCTAATCTGGCTGTAGAACTATCATGATACTAAAGGATTTTGGTAGTGCAGCCAGAGGTTGCTCTAAACCAAGATACAATGTACATTGTACCTTTCATGTAGGCCCTACTTAGTTAGCACTGGAGGTGTTGCTACAGTATAACTGAGGTTTAAGAAAAGAGTGTCTGAAGGTGCAGACTAATATAATGTGGGTTGGTAATGGCTATGAACTTCATGTTCCTGATGTAGTGGGCAGAAAAAGGAACATGTATACGTAGTACATAAAAAACAGTAGAATCTGAATCGTCGGTTGCATGTCCCCACACGCATTTTGCTAGACTTTCATGGACCCCACCCTGGGCCCTGTTCTAAATGCCAGCCCCCCCCCCCCCCCCTTTCCCCTTTCATTTGCACAAAGCAACGCTGAAGGCTGCCAACAGAAGAGAAATGGAGGAAACTGGGGCTTTTCATTGACCTCTGGGTTTGCTGGCATCAGCCATCCCGTTTTCCATTCTCGCGTGCCCTCCCTTTGGATTCATGTTCAGATTGGGCACAAATTGGCATGGAGATTGGATTGCAGCCACATAATAAGACATGTTGTCTGTGACATGTATTGGGTTGCTTTGTGGGTGGCAGTTGGTTGAAAGATATGTCTTTTTTTAGGTTGTTTGTAGCCGAATATTTCGTGATAAAATATGATGAAGAAAGGTTAGGGATTGCTTTGAGCATGTTGTATGGTTAAAGCATTAGACATGATTTTTCGTTTGCAGTTATAACTGATCTAAGGGACACTTGATTGTCATACCAAGGAGGTGGAAGAAACTCAACCCTTCCACCTCCTCCTGGTAATACCATTTAAATGTGAATCAAGCTTTGTTCCTAGCTTTCTGTGTGTTTGTACAAAAATTCTTTTGATAATTCTGAACTGTTATCAGTTGATGGAAAATTATCGTCAGCATGTTGCTGCCAAAGGTGTTTAGCTCTGTGGTCAGCGAGTGCTATGTGGCGATACAAGATGTTATCAATCAATGAATAGTGCTCGAAAGGATTCACTACCTGGTATTAAAGATGACCAGTCACACTTTAATCAGGTTTATAAACATATGTGTCTGAATATAAAATCATCACTTGCAAGCAAATGGTTGCTTTTTGTCTGAACAGCATTCAAGGGGTAACACTTGCTGTATTAGACTAAGTGTGTACAGTAACTCTTGACATTAAATACAGTATACTATAAGTACAGTGTATATATGCATGTATGTATAGCCCTGTCTATATACTCTGTGTTTGGTATTGTACCTTGATTGTAGCCTTGCTAGAGTAAGTTGTGATTTTAAAAAAGAAAAAAAGAATCTTGCAATTTCTTAATGAACCGTTGAGTACAATATTTTGATCAGTGTTCACACTGCAGGTACAGTACGGTAACTAAAATGTAAACAAACTATAGCATAAAGCTGCCATGCTTAACTAACCAAGCAGACAAGAGTCAGAGGTTTGGAAAATGTTCAGAGGTTCACCGATGCATCCTGATATTGATTGTTAAATAAATTTTACGGTCCCATCTTCAAGATGATAGAAAATATTGTTGGACATTCATTGCCTTTCTCTTGCCATTTAAAATGGCAGACTGCGTAGCCGTAGTTGTGTAGGGAGTTTGTTTGATGCATCAGAAAGATGTCAGTAGTCCACTTGGTCCAATGGACAACAATGGTGCCCACTAAGCCTTCCGATAATCAATAAGCGCCCAGCTCTTAACGCGCTTACAAACTGCCTTCAAGGTGTTCAAAGGCCTTTAATGAGTTGTAAGTTCATTTGACAGTGTGTGTCTTCAAACAATCTGGCCCAATGCCTCCCGTCATGCACCATGGCACAAGTCCATATGTGTACGCCCTGCTCAAAATAATAGAAGATCTCATCGGTGGATGGAAGCTACTTGCAGCTGTAAGGTTTCCACGAGCCGAAACACAAATGAATTTTACGGGGCTTGGTAGTTATGAGGGGAAAATGCAGCGTCAAATCCTTTCAAAATGAAAGAAAGGAAGACATTCTGTTGTTCCGTTTTTCTCTTGATTGAGTGCAAAGGCATGATGATATCTCTGCTACGGATCAGTCAGATGTGTGGGTCTTAGCCTTGTCATCCCATTCTACCATTTCTGTTTCATAGAAACAAGGGGGCAAAGCCTGCATTTGTATCCGAAGCTCTTCATGTGTGACTTGTACTGACATGTTCGATGCATTGCGCCGTATTATGGGAGAACAATGGGCATCCAGACATTCGAGAATAAAGCATGATATATGGCTTGGATTGGATGTAGTGATTTTGTGAAGTGTGCCCAAAAAGTTTTTTTGTTTTTTTGTTGTTGTAACTACTGTGTGTATTGAATATTTTATCAGATAGCAGTTTTAGACTGCATGTGCGACAGATTTAACAATTCTGTCAGCATGCAGACTGTTTATTGATATGTGGTTTTTTTTTGTCCATACAGATGATGCAAGAAACTGGCAGCTTTCATGGAAAATTGTCATAAAAATCATTGTTTTCTAATGCAAGCTGACACGTGCATTGTGTATTTGTTCCTATCGTGTGTTAAAATGAACCAAGATTTGCACTGAATTCAGTTGTACTGTGGAGCTGCTTTGCAGAGCACCCTTGCGGAGCTCAACTAATATCAGGTGTCGTTTTTCATGCCAGCAAATCGGAAGTTGGGCACAGCACACGTTCTATAGTCAGGGACATCATATCATGCATGGATCCAAGGTCAAAATGGAAGAGTTTTTTCATCCTTGTGCGGCTGAAGCCATGTGTGTTTGGTTTATTATTTTTTTTCATTGGCTATTTTAGTTTTTGTTGCTATCTTTCATTTGCCATCTACAAGTAGCTCGCCGTGAAAGCCATGAAAGCCAAATACTTAGTCACCTTCGATATAAATCTATGGTGCTGGGCACAATGTACACTGTATATCACAGTAAGAACAGTCATGATATGATTGTTTGCATAGCACATTTTTATGAGCCATTCTAGGAGGAAATCTATGAAATTTAACATGAAAAATGAATAAAAACATCCATGCATAAACACACATGAAATGAATTAAGAAGAATGAAAATTGTTTTAAATGGCAGTGTTGCCGTGTAACATTGTATTACTTTTCACCTTTGTAAAAGTGAGAGTGAAAATCTGACCAAAGACGAGTGACAGACGTAGCCTGTGTAAGGAGCTGGAGACTGAAAGAAAAGGTGTCAGTTTGCCAGAACTTTGTTGACGAAGGCGGGCAGTGCTCCTTCCCCTGAATGGCCGCCAAAGCGTCGCCCCATTCTCATGGAAATCAGATGGTGGGTTTTGTTAAATATTGCAGGCACTGCAAACCCAGACAGCATTTCATTATCCTTTTCTCCTGTGCTAACCTTCCCCCCCCCCCCCCCCCAGTCTTCACAATTGAAGACCAATCTGAAAGCAAACACTTGTACCAATGCAGATTAAGGGTAGAGAGTGAGCACCGTTTTCACTTGCACTGGATCTGGTGTACAAATGTGTCTCTATACCCTGGGAACACACAGATAGAAGAGTGTGACAGAAAGGAGGAATGCATATATTATTAATGGCTACATTTTTTTTTTTAACATTTGAAAAGGAAAGATTTTTTTTTCATTCCGACAAACTTTCTTCTACCAAACTTCTTCGAACGCAAAGCTTACTTTCGTCCTTTCCTGAGGAAACAACAATTACAAAGTCTCATGGGTTCTGATATTTGATGATTGAAAGATATGGGTCAAATGGTAGGAGACAAGTATCTAGCAAAGAACAAGGGGTAATTGTGTCACAAGAAATTTTGGCAAATTTGAAATCAGTAGATTCGAAGTGAATTTTGATGACGAAAAAGAAAGAAATGACAGGTTAAAAGTCAGTAAATGAGCAACTATGGCATCCTATGGGAACAAACCATTTTTGAGGCCTGAGTCTTTTGTGTTATCCATGTACAAAGCTGTCATTTCCAGGCAGATTCTCATCTATTTTTCTTTCAACAAGAAAGGACCAAAATTTGACTTTCCATAAAAGATTAAAAGATTATCATCAGAATAACTTGAGTACTAGGGCTGGGTGGTGGTGATGGGGGGTGGGGGTTTATGCACCACATTTCCATTCATACGAGTATCCCGTGCTAGTGCTTGATGGCAATTAATTCACGAGGCAGGGTACATAATAGATTTTTCCACATGGAAGTGAATGTCTAATCAGGTGGAATTCATCCAAGTGTACAACGATGCTATAAAAAGAGAGAGAGAGAGAACAAAAAAAAAAAAAAAGCCTTCAGCCTTGAAGCCAGACTAAACTGACTAGACAGTAGGATAAGAGTTGCCATGTTCAGGTCAGGTCACAGACAAAGGAAAGTGGATGCCATGTCAATGCTTCTATTATATAACATTCAGCTCATGAAAAAGACCACCCAGATACTTGTTAGACAGACAAAGTAATGTTGAGTGTGTGTAATCCTTACCCATTCACATGGTTTTGTAACTAGCCTGTTTTCAAGACACTTTGAGACCTTTTTTATTCACCAACATGAAATTTAGAGGCAATTCTGCTGCTGTATGTCCATGCGGCCTGCAAAAAGCAAAAAGCCATTTAGATCTTGGAAGAAGCATCTTTCGCAACTAAAATCTCATCTTTTCTTGTCTACAATTTTAGAGTTTGTCTGGGAATGAGACCAGACTGCAAACGAGCATAGGGTTGTGCAGAACTTGTGTGAAATTAGAGGTATTATTTACCATTTGTGGATGAAACAGAAACACAACTTTAGTGCTTCAAAATTCTAAAATGTGAGTTAGGGATAGAAACAGCCAATTTGATGTAAAAATATTTATCAGTGTAATCAATGTTTAGCATTCTTAATGTAAATAATAGCTATATTAAAGTTGTTTCTAGAATAAACCGTCTGCAGTTATGGCTTATTGAGAAAAATAGTGATATCTCTTTATATTTAAGGCTTTATTGCAGATTCTTTTTTTATATGGTAGGATGTTTTGTGATACAACTGACCTACACATAAAGTGATAACTCAAACATTTTTAAAATCACTGCTCCCAATGGTAAACAGTACCTTTATTTTTTAACACGAAATAGCGAGGATGAATACAAAGTGACATATTTAGTTGTGATCTTATAATTCAGATTTCACTCATCCCAAGGTGATTTTACTTATTCATTTATATACATTTTTTTTTTTTTGGGGGGGGGGGAAGAATCATTTCTAGTTTCTTTGGATCTTCAATGATTTTGGGGGCCATGATTCAATCAATTTAAGGAGTGTATCCACTGACCTCATTCAGTCTTGAAACTGTATTCTGATTGTTACATGGCCAGTGGAACTCTTCAGCTTTCTCAAACCTATAGTTGGCCTTAATGAAGACTCCTACCTCAAACCCTCCCCCCCCCCCCCCCCCCCCCACCAATCGCTGAGAACACCACCACTAGTGACAATAAAGGAATGAATAGTAATAGAAATAACTGGCTTTATGTGTATGGAAAAAGCAGACTTTCTTGAACTTCCATCAAATACCCTGCGTTTCCTGGGGTCATGTTTGGCCTGGACAGGACTGTGTAATGTCCAAATATTAGCATTCACTTCTGCAGCGGTGCCATTACCACCTTCTGGTGTGGAACTGGCCTCAATTATCCCAGATTTTATTGTAAAGAGATGCCCCTCTCCCAAGCTCTCTGCATTGTGATAGATGTGTGAGTGTGACCGTTACATCGCCTGTGAATACTCCACTCCAGAACGCATGTGAATACCCACTCCATCAAGGAGCCACGTAAAAAAAAAAGAGTAGAATGTGAGTTTGGTCAGATAATAGTACTTGACCCGTAAGTTGCAACTATTTCACAAATCATTCATCCAGCCTGAACTTAATATAAGCACAGTTTGTAGATCCTAACTGTGGATGCTTCTTCTCCGAATTCTTAGTAGGATTTCTCTATATAGTTTAACTCTCGTACAACTGTGTAGAATAGAAATTATCTTTCAGAAATGATCATTTTTCATTTTCAGAATTTAGCATTCCGTATGGTGACTCAAAAAGAGCTTTGTCCTGTGTTGAACAATTAGAGATAGAAACTGCCAGTTACTCAGTTCAGGGTCATATCATTCAGTGATTGATTTCTTTTAAAGATTGTCAGTGCTTTTAAACCAGTTTGGCACATATTTGTGAGGGTGTGTTTGTGTGTGTGTGTGTGCACCTTCATGAATGAATCCATCCAGTGTGTCTTCACAACTGATCTAGACCACATCATCATCTCTGATTGTAACAAGTGGTTGCAGATTCATATCCCCCACTTTTACCAGTCAGTTGGACAATCAGTTGTCAATTTCTTTGCTCTGAATGATTCATACACCCCACACTGGTGTTGAAATATTTGTCTTTGAAGTAAGCCCCTCTCATTTGGAAATTTTGTATTCACACTTTACTTTTCAAGGGAAACCTCTAAAGCCTTGTCAGGGAATAGGATCTGCACAGCGATAGACCATTTTTATGCCTCCGGCACCACTTCGGAGGCATTATGTTTTCGGGTTGTCCGTCCTTCCGTCCGTATGTCCGTAATGAATTTTGTGGACAGAGTAACTAAAAAACCATGTGTCTGCATTGCCTGACATAGCAACAACTAACGGATGCAATCCTGATTTATGGTTTTGAAATGTATGGTATATGTATAAAAATGAAGTAATTTCTCGAGATTCATGGATTCTTCATCGTTCATGAACATATTATGTCTTTCTTCCTATTCCAACAGGTGACAGACTGAAGCAGCCCATCGACTCCAACTATGAGCGGCCACCAAGACGGGCGAGCGAGGGCGCCAGCAGAGGGGGGAGGAGAAAGAAGGATGAGCCAAGGAGGCACACCCTCTCCAATGGCATCGACTACAACATGGTGAGGACTGCATCTATGCAAATGAATTCATAGGTTAGAACATTGTTCCGCCTGGAGCAGTGCCAATTGGTGTAATTCATGGTGCGACTCTTGTTTTCCCCACATTGAAAACTGATTTAGTGTGTTGTCTGTCGGCAGCAAGATCTTGGGTTTTAAGGATTTTCTTTTGTTTTTGTTTTGTTTTTGTCCCCAAGTGTGCTATTTGATACATAGTTCTTTCTGTAATTGGTGAGTGTCCTCTTCAGCGTGCAGCAAAACCTGCAGACATTATCAGTGACAAAGCAGAAACTTTTAAACTCACTTACTCTTTTAGACCACTGCTTCCCCAAGAATTGTGTGGATAATGTGCATAGCACTTGATCTCTCTTGTGCATGTTATCAAAGTTTAGCCACTTCTTAAATACTGTATTTTATAAGCTGAATATTTCGCAAGGTTTTTATTTTCGCAAATTTCACGGGTCTGGTACTTTTCGCAAAATTAAAGACACGTGAAAATATTGATTCTGATCAAGCTATGAGTGTGAAGTACACGTATACGGGCCATTCTCAGATTAAGTGTTCAATTCCATGTGAGTAAAACCGAAAAATCAACCACAAAGTAATACATTCAAAGATGTGTTTTCGGAAACTTCAAAACCAGTCAAATACGAAACAAAAAGTGGAACATTCTAAATGATGGCCATTCATTGAGTAAAAATGAATTGAAATAGATCATCATATATGATTTTTGATCACCAATCAGATACGTTACCGCAAATTTACATGTTGTAATAGACTCCTAACTCTGAATTAAATTTATTGTTTTGATCCAATTTCTGTTCAGGAAAAGACATCTGTCCCCCCTAAAGATATTGGGGTTTTTCAAGAGGTAAAGATGTTGTCATCCCTTGCTAATTGGTAGAAATTATATCTGTGTGGTAGGTTGAAATATGCTTTTTGCTGAAATGAAATATAACCTTAAGATTCACTTTGTATTTTTAGCAAATTTCGCTTACAAATAAAGTTTCAAATCCCACAAATCATGCAAAGGGAACGATCCGATCTGGAATTTCCACAGGAAACAAATATGAATTGCTTTCCTTGGGAAATAACTATTGAAAAACATCGAATCACCTTTGGTAACGTATCTGGTAAAATATAAGTAATAATTTTAGTTGTGTATGAATTAATAAATATCACCTGTTTAATTATTTACCTCATGAATTGATGTAAAAATGAATGATGTAAGCCCAAATTAACCATTTTAAACATTGTACGTAATATTTAAACTATGAAATGTAGTGGAAAAGAGCCCTAAATGTGAAAGCTGAGTTCTTCATTCACAGAATATTCTCATCTTACGTCTGAATGTATTTATCAATCTGACTATAAATATTCATTAAGTTTTGATGGATAATGCAAACAAGGTTTAAAAAATTTATTTTTGCAGGCACTTAGAAGGACGTAGGTACAGTCTCTATGAACTCGATATGCTAAACAGTTGTTTGACCTATGGTAACGTATTTGGCTCATCCCTTTTAATGAAAATGAATAAATAATTATTCAACTTATCAATGAATCTTGAGTAGTTCTTCATATCTTGAAAAACACTAGAATAAATATGCAACAGAACACTGAAACTTTTCTCGGAAGCGTTTCATAAACTACTTTTTACTCTTTCAAAGTTTGGTAACGTATCTGGCGTACCGTAAATGAATCTGTCGGTGAAGTTACAGAGCAATTTCTACTGAATAGTCTTCATTTGAACATAACTTTAATTTTTTATGGAAGCGTCATTCTATGCAGAATTGTTTTATGAACACTTTGTTTTACATAACATTATTTGTCACCGTAGGTGCCCTGAATTATACGTAACGTATCTGCTAAATCTGAAAAGCAAAAAACTGATATGCTGAATCTTAGCTTCGTCTTGTAAAATAAACGTTCAAAGTTGTTGCATAGAATATGAAAGTGGCTGGGTTTTATAGAATAGAACTTTGGAGTTTATGAGCACACAACGATTTGTTTGTAAAAACATTTACAATTTCTTTTCAGCATTTTGATTATGTGGTAACGTATCTGTCGGAAAACTTGGCATTAAGTTGTGAGACACTGACGCAGAAAGAAAAATAATGTGGAAGTGTTGCTCTTTTTCACCTCTCTGTCCTTTTGGTGTAAGAATATAATCTTGAGGTCCAACAAAACGAAGCATGTAATGTGTAGGGATGAATTTTGACCAGATTTGATCCCCAGAAAGCGCAAGACCAATGAGCAAAATTCGGTCACGTATCTGGGGTAACGTATCTGTGGTAACGTATATGGTCGATCATATTATTATGAGAGCGATATCTACCAAATATTTCTCACTTGTACTAAACTTTAATGTTCATTCGATGCGTCATTCCGAGGAGTAATGTATAATATACAATTTGTCTGACATTGCAATATCTGTCGCAGTGGGTGGCGTGAAAAGTATGTAACGTATCTGTCCAAATAAAAGTGTAGAAAACCGATATTTCAAACATTGTACCGTATTCTCAATAAAGAGCTGTTGCACAAAAAATCTAAGTACTTGCAATGTATGAAGTATATCCTCAGGGTTTCATATACACAGGGTCATTGCATAGTCTTGTTATTTTCGCAATGCTGTAACACTAAAGAAACTGGTAACGTATCTGGCGGTGAACTTGGCGACAGGTTTCAAAAGGTTATAAAAAAAAGAAGTCAATAAAAATTTTGGAACTTTTTGAGTATTGTGATTAGCACATACGATATGCTCATCGTCCATGAAAATGATATTTGGAAAGTGTGTTTGTGGACGGAGAGGAGCAATAAAACATAATTCTGAAATAGCCGGCGACACTGCGTTTTGGGGGTCTTAACGAAGTTTAACAGCAAAATTTTATACAAAAAGGCAGACAACCGCATTTGATCGTGTTTATTTTTAACAAATAAAGTCCTCGTGATATATTATAAACATCTCAATAGTGTCTAATAGGTTTCGGGGAACCGCAAACTGTCATGGAATGTCGGCGACACCAAAATTCCGTATTTGAACGCTTTTACTGAGAATGGGCCATACATAATTTCTCCATTTGGTATACAGGACTCCACGTTCGCAAATTTAGCCACTCGCGAAATCGTCACGAAGTTCCGATTCGCGAAAATTTAGACTTGCTAAATACATGTATATGGCGTATACAGTAGTTATCACCTGTATGTAAACTACCTGTCCAGCAAGACCACCAAATTCAATTTCTTTCCACTCATTTCACTTTTCAGAGAATTCCAGGAAGTATTGCAGCGTTCTTAGATTTGCTTGATTTATGAGTAAGTGTTGTATGGAAAACTTTGCATATTTCTGTGAGCCTGGTCCTTTTCTGGTGACCTGTGGTTTGGGATAGACTTCCAAGTTCTTGAGCAACTCTGTTTGGACTCTGTTTAATGTCCATGAGCTTCTGTCATCCCCCAGTGACCCCATTTCTGTTGAAAGGTCAGGTCAGGTCAGCATGGTCATTTCAACTTAACCCTTCCTCCACTAGCCCAGGGTTTATCAGTAGGGGATTCCGAGGATGACTCAGCAAAGGGAGGGGGGGGGGGGGGGTGAGACAGAAACACCTGTTAATCATTAGTTAGCCTTAAAAGGGCAGATGTGCTCTCATGTGGAATACAGATCTACTCACCCAGTCTCCAGTATCCATAGTTATAGACATTGCTAGGATGCATGTGTACCCTTGGTATATCATAACATTGATTACCATTTACTGCTGCCTTCTAACAATGATTGTACAATATATTCTGCAGGTTTGTTTTTTTAATATTTGTCTGGTGCTGATTAGTGTATGGTAAAACAAATTAATGCTTTGCCAAACAGGGCTTCTTTGTTTCACAAAATCATCTCAAAAGATGTCCTTGATGAGTTTTCTTCTTCCAAATTTATGCTAGATGTCTTAAAGACAAGCATTAAAAAAAAAATAAGATTAGGAGGGAAACTTTCATTTTCATATGGAAAAAGAAATTATACTTTTAGATTATTTTTTTTTGAAATGTGAGATTAAATGAATAATGAAAATATTTGCAGAATTATCAAAATTTTGTAAAAGATGCAATACAACAGAACAAACATCAGCTCCATTACACAGAGAATTAAGGCATTGTAGTTACTTTAGCTTGGGCTCAATGATGTTTACAATGAACTTGTCTTTTTTTGTCTGTGTTTAATGAATTCTTGTGGATAATGAGGATGAGCGTAAAACTCCTTTACCAAGTCATTCATATGTTACGTAATATGTGAGAGGTTGAATGGGATCTGGGTGTGTTTACATGCGTAATAACACTTGGCTACGCACCAAACTCATTATCTGCTGCCAAATACAACTTTATTGGTAGCCAACAATGTCAACAGAGAGGGGATGAGTCACCATTAAGAGTTCTTAATTGGGGTACAAAGTGTGTAACAATCGTGATAAGATGACCCTGTTGATAGAGCGGTCAGTCTAATTGCTTGGCGTAAGGCTACAACTGGAATTAATTGCCTTTACCATCATCATTGCCCCCCTCTCCCCCCCCCAAAAAAAAAAAGGAAAAGAAAACAGGAAAAAAAAAAGAAAACCAGATGAGCATGTGGCAACCTTTACAATAGAAATAAAGAAAGCCCCTTATTATTTTCATTTTCTTACATAAATTACAGATGGAAGTTACTCATATGAGAGAAAAATTTTATGCAGTTTGTAGTGTGGTCAGGAATTCAGTAATGAGAAAAAAAAATAAGGATAATCAAATCTTGGGACCTTGCATTTGCATGTCAGGAGCTCTTAAGTAATTTCTTGATGATAAAGATGAGAAAAACACTGGAAAAGGTCAAGTTCACATTTTCTCAGGAGTTTTGACAATTTTAGTGCACTGGAAAAAAACAAAACAATCTATCACTTATTGTGCATTGTAATTCAATACACTGTATACACTGTACCTTTGTATTAATTGATCAGAAATTTGCTTTTACATACACCTTGTAGTGCAATTGTCTATGACAGAATCAGAATGCCTACCGCACACAAGTCTTTATTTATGCTGGCAAAGTAAGCTGTCAAGATGAAATTCTTTTATTGATGAAGTATTATTCATGGATGCTAATGTATGATCGCAAGTGTAGGCTGCGCCATTAAAAGTACATCCAGATGTGGCACCTGCCAATTGAGCCAAGATGCTATTCCCGCAATCAATTCCTTCTTCAGGAGTGAAGACTAGAGGCTGCTTCCCTGTTAAGAACAAGGAAGTCATTAATGTTGAGGTTTTTTCGTTGTAATTGTGTGGATGGTGTGCATCTATGATCTAGGATGCAGTGTTTACCCATGGTTTACCTCCAAGAGTGGTGACTCACAGGGCTCTCCTGGAGTGGTCTGCAGCTTGAGGTAAACAACCGCTTGATTTATTGCCTCTCAAGTTGCCTGCTGCAACTTCTAGCGGACTTAATGAGTAATGTGTGGAATTGTTCACAGCATTTGTAAAATATAATTTAGTAGTTCTTTTTCTTAATGTTGTATAGTATAGAGGTCAAAATTCTGATGGCCCAGTTTCTGCTTGATTGTAAAAGATGAGACTTTGGAAGAGCTCAGGAGATTGCTGTGTAATTGGAAGCTAAAACTTCCACTGTTTTGCCATCTTCTGGCTTAAAAGTTCTTTCCCTACACTTCAGCGGAGAAACATCATGGTTCCTGGTTAAAAAGGCAGTTTCCCAGTCTTGGCTCAGGGATGAACCCAGGGTCCAGAGCTCAGGCAGGCCAAGCCCAACCAAGCCTGGCCCAGACTGGACAGATGGAAGGCAATCCTATTTGGAGCTAAGCCTGGCCCAAGCCTAGACCAATCTTGAACTGAACCCAGTGTGAATGGGATATTGTGCATGATTGTAACCAAGAAAAACTGATATGAACATGTTCCTAGGTATCCCTTCAGGTAGGCTAAGGTCACTAAGGAGCACTTTCTTTGGTCTGAATATTCTTCTTGATTATTTCCTGTTTAAAATGGTGATGAAACAGTAATCAATGAAAACTGGAGCATTAGTTATCCCTCACCCCACATTTAAGAATCATTGGGAGACAACCAGTCCTAAAAGCTCTTCTGATGAAACACCATAGAAACACCATTGATAGAAACACAAACATTTTATGTCTGATGCTTGATTTTGTTGAAATAAAAGTGATGCATGCATCATGCGTGTAACAGAGCTATCGGATGTGCAAGGTTCATGCGAATAATACTTCAGGGCCTTGTAACCTTTTGCTCTTGAAGGTGGAGTTGCAGAGATTCATCACAGATACCAATCAAAATTCTCTGTGAGGAATCACAAGGAGTTCAGTGTGTAAGGTAGGCCATAAGGGATGTAAACCTCCAAGTGGCGAGTTTCCCCGGTAACTAAGAAGAGTGGGCCCCTGAAGGTATCGTGATTCCTTCCCAAATGAGATGAAGCGAGACTTGTTCAGAGTCACCCTAAGCATTTAATCTTGTTTACCTTCTGCAGGTGCATCTCCAAAAGCAGCTCATTGTACACACACACCACACTGCCCTTGATAATTCAAAAGAGCACAACACCGCAATTTGCATTATATTTGTAAAAGATTATGGTCGGCTTTCATATTAATCTTTTGCTAATGATATATGCATGGGCATACAATGAGACCATAAGATTTGTTTAATATATTGTGTTACTATTAGTTACTTTCCAGTTTGTAAATATGTCAATTTGTAATAATTCATGCGTTAATCTTTTATAGTGACTGCAAATGAAGTGGTATGATATACATGTATATTATAGTCTTTCACTAATTTTAAAGGGGAACTGAGCAATTGATTATTTCTCTAGAGCTTTAAAGTCCCTTCATCAATGCAGTATTAATAAATGAGAATTCATTTCAAGAGAAACAGCTAACAGCTGATGGTTATTGTACAAATTTCCATATTTTCAAGATCATTTACTGTAAAAGTGGATATTTTTGTGTGATTAATTTTTCATGCTCGGCTGGTCAAGAATGGTTTCGCATGTTTTTAAGTCCGCAGAATCAAGACATCAACTACTGCAACATATGGCAAGCAAAATATTTGTGTGCTGTTATTTTCGCGCTATTTTCTAGTTTCGCAAAATGCCTGAAAATTTCAACACCATGAAACTTTGGTGAAGTAAACTTTAGTGAAATGAAGTGGACCTTACGTGCTTGAAACTTATTGCACATAAACATACCAACACAATGACGGATGTATGGGACTTGTAGTTCTGATTACCATATTTCATGCACACTGTACAATTAGCCAGCAATTTGCATGTCACATACACTTGTAGTTGCACTTGAAGAAAACTTCATGTCCAAACCTTTGCTGTACACACATCTTGATTGACATTTTCTTCTTTAAAAAAAGAGAAAAAAATGAGGTTTGCCTTCCAGTATGTTTTTCCATTAATTTTTTCTTCTTACTTAAATGGTAGCGGCATTTTTTTATTATTGTAGTTGGCGTATATGGGGCTTCTCATGGCTTGCAGGCAAGAGTTTGGGTATGGTATCTTTAAATAGCCACTGTACAAACCTTGGATGTCATGCTGAGTTCAGAGGGTTCTCTTGAGTGGATGCCTGCTGACTCAATCAGTGCTACCAGATGGAAAATTGGCAACTCGACTTAAATGGTATCGTAGGAAGAATGAAAGAAGAAAATAGGGTAGGCTAGTCTAGCTTCCAGAATGTGGAATATTGTGTGTTTGTAATGTTTATGTATTAGTAGCTTTCATGGTATTATTAAAAGCAATGTCAAAGCTGAAAATAAATATTGTAAATTTCAATTCTTTCATTTTACCTCGTACCAAGACTCCATTGGTGGAGGTGGAATATAGGACACTCCTGATGGGAAAAAAGAAGAAGTGATGCCTATTAACAAGACTAGCCATATCTATGACATCCAATATTGAAATGAGCATTGATGAGAAAATAATGAGGACTGGGGAAAAATGATATTGCTCAAGGAGATTTTGGCTGTCAGGTTACCAAACTTGCCCTTTTCTTCTGTAGTAGGGTATTCTAGTTTCAAAGTTAAAGTTTGTGATGAATACTTGACCCTTCAAGTTCTCTAATACCCCTTTCATAAACTCATCCTCCAATTATCCGCCTAAGAATTATGCGGACATTTCAATAAAAAATGCGTTCACAAACTCTGAAAATTATCCGCATTATTTTTACGAGCGCCCGTCCTGAAAAAGGCGGATAATCGTCATGGTGACTGCACGCGTCCCTCCTGCGGGAAAGACAGGTGACGTTTTGACCGCACCCCGGCAATTGTCCGCATAACTTTGGATTTGCGTTCACAAACTCCAAATCTGGTCCCGATGCTGCTATTATGCGGATAATAGAAGGGTCGAAAAAAAGCGGATAATTCTTCCCCCGCTCCGATTTTACGACCAAATGATGCGGATATTATCTGCATAATTGAGTTTATGAAAGGGGTATCAGAGGATGATTTTGCTCAAGCCTTCAGTGACATGCTGTCTTTTGTTTCTGTTAATATTAATTTCACTAAAAATGTCTTCAGACAAGTAAGGTGGTCATTCACCAGCAATCACTTCCAACTGAATTCAAGAACCAGGCTTTTAAGTGCAATATGACTACTGGTATTTTCAAGCTCTACATTCGATTTTTGGGGACAACAATATAAACTAGTCCTGAGTCAGAGTGATTTGACTTGTACGTACATGTATTTTGCTCCAGGTGACATGACATTGCTCCAGTCTTATTTTCTCCAGGGACTTAGGGTTAGGGTTAGGAATGTGATAGGGTTTTAGGTTTAGTTTGATTTGAGGATTAGGATTAGGGTTGGGGTTATGTTTGTGGGTAGAATGTTTGACTTAGCCTGCAGATATGTCGTGGGAGCAGTTGTCGAGCAAATGTCATGGGACCATTGCTCTATGATGAATGAACACTTTTGCATTCCATGGGTATGTCTACATAAAAGTGCTGATATAACATGCTTTCATCCTATCTTTTTATGAAATTTATTTCATATATATGGGGACAGCACCCACGCTCTCACTGTGAGCTAGACTGTGGCTTGATCTCATGATGGAATGTGTATGTTTTCAAAGGATAACTTGGGATACCTCAACAATCATCTCCATCAGAGAGCATCCAATCAGATGCAAGGAGGAATGTGCCCAGGGACATACATTGTAGTCTTGATTTGAGACTGGAGTTCTGTGTAGTTTTTATTTCGAGCTTCGCTGGAGATCCTCCTAGTCTTAGCGATAGCTTCAATGCAAAGGTTGTTATCTTTTGAGGTAAAACAACTATCTCCATGTTCTTGAATGAGCCTGGGAAGAGGTTTGCACTTTTTAATGGTGTGTACATTGTAAGTGATATTTTTTTTTTTTTTTTTCATGAATGCACTAGAAATCAGGATGTTTGTTACATGGGCATGTCTATACAATATGAATGTGGTTTTCCTGATGACCGGTGTCATACCCAGTCTTTGCACTATATCTGAATGCTTAGGTACATGTATGTGCGTATGGAAAATTTTCTTCAGTCAGGATGCCTGTTTTGCACTGTAATATGGGGAACTCTATTTGTAGGAAGGTGTTGTTGTAAAGACAAAGAATGGAAATCAAAATCGATGATTTATAAAGAAATCTGCAGCTCTAGGTTTCTTATTTTCATCCCACACATGACAATAAAGATTGCACTGCTATTTTTACCCTCTTATGATATCTAGAATGCCATTGGTTAGTGATTCTAGAAGCTACGTGGCACTTTAGCTCTTATTTTTCAGTGTTGACAAGCATGAAAAACATGTGTCAATGCCAAAGCTGTTATGTTGCCATGACAACTGACTGCTGATGATGCTCACTGCTCAGAGGCCTGCCAAAAAAAAAAAAAAAAAAAAGATGTTGTACAAGGTCTGAGTTCACAGACTATAAAGATGGAAGGTGAAGACAGATTACTGCCGCCCCCACTCATGAAAGAATTCCTGACAACCGAACTAAAATTCCTTTTGGAGGTGGTTTTGCTCAAAACATAAACATTTTAAAAAGAATGTTGTTTTGAATGACATGCCTTTAGGAATTTGACTTCTTTTTTCCCATTGCCCATCCCCCCCCCAAAAAAAAAGATATAAAAAACCCTCAACTTTTACATAAGAAGGCTGAATAGGTTATATTACCCCCCCCCCCATTCCCAGTTTCCCATCTGTCTTCCTCCTCCCCAACTCCCCCCCCCCAAAAAAAAAAAAAAAAAAAAAAAAAAAAAAAGGGAAGAACTGTTCCAAGAGGGATTTTATATTCTTGGAGGAAGAGCAAATGGGATTAATATGAATGGAGTACCGTCGGTAGTAATCATCAGAATGTCAGTATGTAAAACATCTTTCTTGTTGTGCCACAAAAATCTCAGTAATTGAGTATTCGACTGTTTCACATCCTGTGTCACCCCACCAATGTTGTCCATCTCACACACGCCACGATTTCTGGTGTAACTGGAGTGTGACGATCATCCCCCGGTCTGCCTTGGAACCATTGTCGGAGCATCTCTCCTCGATTAAAGATTCTCCCTTCAACCGTATCATCCCTTTCAAAGGGTGGATTTGCTATCCTTGTGATACACGTGTCTTCCATTTGGAGGGGTATGGCATTGTTCTCCACTCTGATAAACATTGAGAGACAGGGGGTTATGAGATTTCTGCAGGCCCTTTGGTTTGCTGCACAAGGACATTTGAATCAGTGTGAACCAATCAATGGGCGTGCAGACTTTTTAATAAGAATACCTCAGAGATCTTCTTGATCGAAAATTCAGTATGGTAGAAAAATACTGTGATTAAGTGTGAGATTGAAAGACAATATTTTAAATCTGCAGGACTAGCTACTGATGATTTTTGAAATACTTTTGCTGAGGATTTTTTTAACATGAATGTATTAAATGTCACCTCTGTTTGATATACAGGTATCACATTATGAATCAATATTACAGAGAGCATTAAAGGAAAGTATGCTTTCTCACCAAATATCATATCCAAGTTAATATCCAGATATTTATTTGATGTATGAATGTGAGACATTATTTGGATACATGGCAGCCTTATGATTAAATGTTATGTGTGGGAGTAGAAACAACCAAATATATTCCACTTTCCATCTCTTTTCTCAGTGATGGCTCTAGCCAGACTGGTGCATTCCCTTCATAGGTGATGATAATGTTAATGGTTGGAGTGGTCGCTTGCCACCTGCTGTCTGCAGTCGCGCGCTTGTATGAGTACATGTGCTGTACACAGGTAATCAACTGATTGATAGTGATGAAGTAATGTTGTAAAGCAACGATAAGGTCCTAGACTACATCACAACTGCAGATTTCACCCGATTTCTGTCGCCTACACACACGACACACTACGCGGGAAAGTATGTTAACACTATGTCCTCCACACACCACCTTGCCACCCCCATTGTAACGTGTGTATAATGCAATTTATGCATTTGTACAGAATGAAATGTGTTTTGGAAAATGTTTTGAAAGCAATGTTTGGAATTGACATCATTCTCCTTGGGGCTGATTTTATGATTCACTTTCCGGCAGTTCATGTACTGAAATTACTTCCACAGGTGAAGGAGAAGATTAAATGTAAGATGCTGTACTCCATATTTGATTAAATCTGTATATCATAGTTGTTGTGACAACAGTAGGCATTGCTGATAGTTTCAGCTGGTAAAATCAGTATCAGTTCAATCTTTTCCTGGCAGCAGTGAATCAATTTTTCAGCATAAATGATGTGTTTTTGCTAATTTGTAGTTAATTATGATCCTCTTATTGTTAGTTAACTTTCTGGAAATTTGTTTTAAATTACAGATAGAATTGAGCACTATGGTGTGAGATGATGGAAATTGGCCTTTAAGAAACTATTTTTTTTATAAACTTGTTTTTGTTTGTTTAACTTGTAAGGGTAAATATGGGAGTAAACATTTGTATATCAGTGATTCCCCAGGGCAGGTTCAACAGTGGGTCATCCTTGCACACAAAAATAAAACTAAAACTGCACCGAGTGTGACGACTGACACGCATAGTGAAAATGCAGTCAGCTGTTTCAGAATCCAAATTACTCCCATTTTCTAACAATTGGTGCCAGATTATTGCACAAGTGACAATTTCCCCCGTATTTAGACTCCAGCACTGTAAATCTGTGTCGTGGTATGCTCCAAAGAGTATGAATGGCCCTTTGCCAATATAGGGAATAATCATTCTCAAAAAAAGGCATGAATGGCCTTTTTACAGTAAGGGAATAATAATTGGTAGGAAAAAAAGGGTGAAGGCAAATGTACTTTTCAGACTGATGAAAAGCCCCTTTTCAGTGCTATTACTGCTTTTTCAAGTTAACTGTGATATATTATAGAGCAAATCAGACGGACAGAATCACTGACAGTTTCATTAAAAAAAGCCTGAGACATAGGCCCTAGATTTTAAAGACAGTTTTGGAAATATAAAATCTTATCTGTTTTCAGTACCGCATGCAAGTTGGATCCATGTTGTAATGTCATCGCTGCACAACTCGGCTGTTGGTTGATACATAGAAATTGTATCAAAATCTTGTATTTGTTCGGTGATTTTGAATAACCTCTGCAGCCTCTCTACCCCTGAAAACTGTTTTACCAGGTTATTAATGAGACTACAATAATATGATGCATATAGGGTGCATCATCAATACTGACACCATGTCTAGAATAGGATATCTACATTGCAGCTAACATACCTGTGTACAGTTACTGTAAAACATGATATATTCGCGGCACGAAATTTTCGCAAATTGGAGCCAACGGCCTTTTTCGTGGCGTGAAATTTTCGCGCATTGCCACTGGCGTTCAAAGCATATAGTGTAGATAAGAAATTTCGTGTGCATTTTAATTTCGCGAATCTTGGCGCTCGCGAAATTTGTGAAATTAACATGCACGCGAACATTCCTTGTTTTACAGTAGTTCGTTTGGTGACGTATGAGGTAGTGACATGTTCTGATGGAGAATGCCATTCTTGCATAGAAATGTAAATTTAATCCATTTCCAATGTAGGTAACATTTTAATAGCATGGACATGATCTAGGTAAAATTTTAGCTTGCAGAAGCAGTGTACATAGTATGCATTTGCTGCTCTCTTGCTCTCATTGAAAAATACGATTTAAAGGACAAGTTCACCTTCATAAACATAAGGATTGAGAGAATGCAGCAATATTAATAGAACACATCATTGAAAGTTTGAGGAAAATCGGACAATCCGTTCAAAAGTTATGAATTTTTGAAGTTTTTGTGCAGTAACCGCTGGATGAGAAGACTACTGCAGTGTATGAATAACTTAGATGTCACATGCGTACAACAATATAAGAAAAATATAAAGAGAATTTCACAAAATTTCATCTTTTGAAAAAAAATACACATTCCCCTGACTCGTTACCGACATATGTTATGGGTAATATTATTGCCCCTGCCTTTAGAAAGAGGCAAGTCAAGTGCTCTTTTATTATGCGAAAAAAGTGAAAATATGTTGAATTTTCTTTATATTTTCTTTATACTGTTGTACGCATATGACTCACAAGCTGTAGTAGTCTCCTCATCCAGCAATTCCAACACAAAAATTTTAAAAATTCATAACTTTTGCATCGATCGTCCAATTTTCCTCAAACTTTCACTGATGTGTTCTACTAATATTGTTGCATTCTCTCAATCCTTATGTTACTGAAGGTGAACTTGTCCTTTAATATTGAATTGACGTATGCCTATCATGTGGGGGGGGGAGGGGGGAGGAGGGATTGTTCATTTTTCATTATTTTGCAAGGAGGGGAAAAATGGCAAAAAAAATTGATGCTCATCCTTGTATGTACGTGGGAATCATGAGAAGTTTCCCATGGACGTATCCTAGTGTATGACAATACATACAGTTCTTTTTTATTATCTCTTTTTTTTTAAATTCACAGACCTGGTTGGTCCCTTTGCATGGATGGATGACTGTCTAGGACATGTGTGCACAATGAGCTTCTGTTTTCGCAAATTGTGCAAACAGGATTTTGACAGTATTTTGTCTGTTCAACACATACCAAAATTTCTCCCTGCTTACTGGACCGCAAACTCAAACTGCGGAAGGCATGGTTGTTCAAGCGAAGATTATTCCTGACAGTCATATAACCATCAGAAAAGCAGGGCTCTGATTGCATCACCATTAAAGCTACTGTAAAATCCAGAAACATTCGCAGCACAAAAACTTTGGCAAATTGTAGGAGACGGCCTTTCTCATGGCGTGAAATTTTTGTGAATCGCAACCGGCATTCAATGCATTGTGTAGGCAGTCACTTTTCCATGCACTATACTTTCTCGAATCTCAAATTTCATGCATGCTAAAATTTCTGATTTTACCGTATGCTGTTTATTTTACAAATGTAGGTGTAGGGGCCTTAATATAGTTGTTCAATTTTACATGTGATACTTGCATAAATGTGAAAACTGACACGATCAAATATTTTCATATCTCGGGGCTACATGAAGAGAAAAGTTTGCAGCGATTGACTCGCAGACAATCTTCACAGTCATAACAACTCTTGGCTGTCATCACATATTTTTCAACGATCTCACAAATTATCATTGTACGTTTGTATTTAGTCATTGCAAATATAAGAGGAGTAAAGTTCATGTTTTCTTTTCCTCTCTCTCCCTTCTCTGTCTTTTTTTCATCTCTCTCTCTCTCTCTCTCTCTCTTTCTCTGAATATTCCTGAGGTGTACATAACACTATTTGATGAGTTGCTATCAGAAAAATATGCCATTCGTCGAATCATTATTTGAAAAATGTCTGATATTGACTAGATTTCCCATCAAGGCAAGTGCTACAGAGGGGACACTGTATGATTGTGAATGTTCGTGTCATAGATGTGTTCTTGCCCTCTCAGCATCCACCGCTCCTATTGTAGCTCTGTGTGCTGCGCATAATGAGGCGGTCATTGATCTGCGGTCCAAGAAATTTAATTGCCAGGTTTATTTCATTCATTTAATTATATATTTACTTATTTTACTGTAGACCAAAGAAACATCGAACAATTTTTTTAATCAAAGAATTCTTGAGCTGATTTCTTTTTGATATTCCATAATTTGCTATCATCATTATATGGACATTAATTTTGCACAGCAGTTAATTGTAAACTATACTCGGGTATTACAGAAGTACAAGTTGGCTATTAAAGAAACAAAAGGGTTAGGTTTCAGGTTTCAGAGATGCCCCTCAAATAATCTATGTTTGCCATATTACCTATTTGATACTTGGAATGTAATTGTTGCTGTATTTGTTTTGTTACCTTTTTTATAGCATGACAATATGATTGTATGAGACTGCATATGCAAAACACTTATTTGGGTATTTGCCTCACTTGCCTTGAAAAGTTTACTACATTAATGAAGATATCAATTATGAAAAAAAAAACAAAAGGTGAAAAAATGCTAATCAATGAACATACTTTATGAAGATACAAAATGAAGTGGTGATAATGCAGATGAGGACTCCAAGGTCGATTGTCAAGTGTGATGCCACGTGCGCCTGATGTTTTGCTGTAATATGCACGAAGCTTGCATTGTTCCTCACCAAGTTCACAGTCCCACTGTGTATTCTTTGGTTCAATAATTACCGATTTGTGCTCAGTGTTGCGTGATGGCAGGCTTTCCCCCTTTGATCCTCACTGTAAGCCGAAAATTGGCCCACAGGGATAAAAATCCCTTTGCACTCACAATACAGATATTTTAGTTCCCAGGACTAGGAGAAAACCCTGTGAGGCGTGGTTTTTCCCTCGAATTTCAAAGTCTGGAGGCTCAAGGAGATGATTCCCGCCTGTTCCCCCCCCCCCCCCCCCCGAAAGTTTTTTGGGGAGGGGTATACCAGCGTAATCTGGGCATGTGTGCATTAGAGAGGGCAATGAACTTCTTCCACTAGCCTTTTGCAAAGGGACTCTCATTATTTTCATGCTGTTTTTTGCACAGAACATTGTCATTGTGAGCAAAACGAGTGGACGCTGAGCCCGTCCGTGCAAGGCCTGTTGCTATGGCTACCCTTTTGCAGGAAGCCTGGTTCTGACGAGCTGTACTACCCCTAACAAATTTCTTCATGTTCAAGTTCATTAAACTTTGACCTTTGCTTGAACTGTCATCCTCTCTCCCATTTTGGTGAGGGAGATGAATAAAATTGAAAGATATTGATTTTCAGATATATTTTTAATGATCATCTGATAAGATTACTATCATTGAAGTGTCTCATGTTCGTGGCACACACACATGAAATACTTTTTTGGTGGGTTATTCCAAGGAGCTTGAAGCTCCTTGGTTATTCAGTTCCATTCTAATGCCAAAGACAGCGATTCAAACTGTTCTTACTGTACCAAAGCAACAAATTTCATCATTTGTTCAAAATAGACAGATGTACACATGCACAGACAGACAGACAGGCAGACAGACAGACAGACAGACAGACAGACACACACACACACACACACTTGCACATACCACCCAAAATGCACATCTTCACCCCAGGCAGTGGAGTGACAGGAAGCGTCTTCACTAGACGCTAATTGAGAGCATTCATACACTGTACCAATCAATACGGAACAATGACAGACATGTAAAGGACTCCGAGATGGGCTTGGTGGTGATGTTTTCCTTTTATTTTTTATTTTATCTCTTTTTTCCTCTCTGTTTTTATCTGATGTCTTTGCTTGAAGCAAGTTTCAGTTCTTCCTTGATGCATATGGAGGTGCATGCGCATTTGGTACCAGTACCTCAGATATACATCTTGTTTTTCCCCTTCATTGCTTCTGTCAAGTAATTCCTGCAAAGATTATCTTTGTGTGAGAGTGTGTGTGTGCATGTGTGTTTGTGTGTATCTGTCTGTCTGTCTGTGTATGCGTACATCTGTCTATTGTGAACAAATGATGAAACTTTGTTGCTTTGGTACAGTAAGAACAGTCTGAATCACTGTGTTTGGCATTAGAATAGAACTGAATAACAACAACAACAAAGTATTTCATGTGTGTGTGCCACGTATGGGTAACTTCAATGATTTAACAATCAGATGCTCATTAAACATATATCAGAAAATCAATATCTTTCAATTCCATTTATCTCCCCCCCCCCCCCCCCCCCGCGAAAAGAAAAAGAATTAGCCATATTGATTTTTTTAAACTTCAGTATAATTCATCTTCATGATAGGAGAATCTAAATGTGGTGAGATTCTAGCATCTGTATAAAGTTTTTCACTGTTGTATGGAACAGCAAAGATGAACACTAAAATTTTGAAAATTGGTTCATACATTTATAACTACTTAAATAGACTACAGACATGGGTTTCTTTGATATTAGAATAGCAGATGTGTCAAATGTGTGTAAATGACAATACAAGCAGCCGCTGGGCTCATTCATTAATTACGGTACTCATTTTACATCACATGCAGCTTCTTCTATTTCAATTGCTTACACTTACTTGCAGTTCAACATAGGATTATCTACTTTCAAGATATGTTTGTTGGTTATTGATATGCCTCACATGATACAGCTCCGAGTTATGTACCAGAAATTCTATGCAACGTATTGATTACCATCAGACATTGTTTGAAATTGTGTGTTTTGAAAAACAGCAACCAAAATTATGTTTTTCAGTATAATTGTTCTCATATCATAAGTTCTTGCTGCTCTGCAATAGTTGGGGGTAAACATCATGTTTTTGGCAGGAGATGGGCTCTCCATAGGGTATTCCTGCACCAGTATGTAAACAGGAAAAAGGATGAAAGTTGATCCATGCCTGCAGGTTGACCAACAAAATGTTGTTATGTCATCTAAACACCAAAGCACATCAACAGATGTACACAACAACTCATAATACACTCAAGTGTGCATTCACCAGGTAGCGGGAATTAGTGGAAGAAGGGGTATCTTGTTTGGAGTGACTATCCTCTCTCGGCTCTGATGATAATCAGATGAAAGTCTTGTATCATTGTAATCCAAGGCATTCACCTGAATTATCCTTCTTTGAATGTTGGCGATGATGAGGACTACCAGTATCTTATTCACCACTGGCGTGAATGAATTTAACAAATGAAAACGTTTTCCACTGCGTTTAGCTAATCGGAGCTGAGGCTCATGTGACGTGGTCTACACGACACTGGGACCTGGCAGGACGCAACAGATGAATTGTCCTGCATTGACGAACTAGGATGTCCATCGATCAATAACCCCGGTGTACATTTGCCGCAAAGAGTCTTTGAAGCAGAATTTCCTCTTTTATATACAATGATATCACTGGTTTCCAAGTCTGCTCAAGGGAAGCATTAGGTTCAATGACCTTTCGTTCTATGAAACACTCTATATTCTGTTTTATTTTCTCAGTAAAACGTGTCTTTTGGGACAGGTGAATGTCCTTGAAGGGGAGTAAAAAACCCCTCCTTTTCTTCTCTTTCTATCTGTCTATTCCTTGATCTACAATTTAAGAGTGTGCTGTATACAATCATCTCTCTGTGCTTATATGTGTGTTGATTATCTGTCTGCATGTGTGTGATCAAAATGACTTTTTAAATATTTTCACAAATATTTGTAATTTGTATTAAAAACCTTGTAAAATGTTAGAAGCTCTTTTTATGAGCTGTAGGCACATTCTTTTCTGTACTTCCTTGAAGTCTACACCATTCATGTAATGAGTGTCTGGTGCATTTTGGGGTGTTCTTTTGTATTTTTGTTGATCTGTCGTTGCCAAGTCTGTTCAATGGAAGGCACTCTGGTCAGAACACCCTATATACTATAGTAAAGCCCAAATTGTCTATGTATGTCATCCTTACATTGTTTTTAATGGATGGCAAACTGAACTGAACTGGACTAAAGACCTCAAATACGTCCATGAAGATTATCTCACTGGAAAAGACAAGTGTCCAAACAATAAACAGCAGGGAACGGGTCAACAGGGTTTGTTTTGCTTCTCCCTGTACAGTTTCCTCTTGTTTTGTTGACGGGATGGGTGCATTGATCCGTCCATCTTGTCCGATTAACCTCAAGGTATTCATGGAAAATTTTATTGACAGCAGTAATCTACGTGCTGTACAATCACAAGACTCTAATTGATATTGATCATCCACAACATTCACCCCCTTTTCTTTCTTTCCTCTTAAAAAGGAAGGGTTGGTACAGAGAGGTTTGCAGTTACAAAAGTTGTGCAGGAAGAAGGCAAAAGAGAAAAAAGAAAAAAAGGGGAGTCTACAAAACAGCCAGCCGGCAGCGTCGCGAAAATGTGTCTAAATCATTCTACAGCGCAGCGGTGTGACCTTGAAATGGTCTCTCGTGCCGTGTTCGAGGACTGGTTTTCAATCTGCGATATTTCAATTCATGTGCATGATATCAAACCAGGTTTTTTTGCAGATGATCAGCGAAATTCTGAATTTTTCAAAAATCATGATATCAAGTAGAAAAGACTGCGATAACATTTTATAATTTCACATCAAAAATAGTGTTGAAAAAAAAAATAATTCAATTCAAAATCATCCGGTAAATTTCACTTTTCTAGACAATGAGCCAATGAAAAAACATCACGAAATGGGGGGAAATGTATCAATCAATCGAAAAATGTAACTCTTTATGGGTCATTTCGTGTAGATGGGTCAGGATCCAGCAAAATCTAGAGCAACTACACTGTCAACTAGCCCTAATGAAGACAATCCGATTTTCTTGTGCTGTGATTGGTCGATTACCGTCTGCAGAGGCTGCCATGAATGACGTCATAGTGAATCTCCACTTACGGCTTCTGCTTTTGCCGGGCCCGACGTAAAACTAACTGTTTATAGACTAACATCAAACCATTTTGAAGTTGATTTGAACACTTATTATCACATTTCAGTATGTATCTCGTCTTTTGATGAGTCCAATCGATCAAAATAAATGAAGGAATCGACAGAAGAATGTGAATATATACAGAGTGCAAACACGAACCCGTCAGTGTAGTCCCAAGTATTCGTTTTGCAGTGTTGCGATTGCAGCAAAAACGGTAACTGCACCGAACACTCGCTGCGGTGAACCACAGAAGCAGGTATTTCCGTAAGAAGTATCACGTGTATATCTATACGTGCCTATGATTGTTATGAACTAGTAGTAGTACACTGTAGTAGCTATAGTAGTAGTAGTAGCACTAGTAGTAGTACTAGTACACTGCAGTAGCTATAGTAGTAGTGGACTACTAGTACATTAGTAGTACTAGTACACTTGTAATACCATACCAGTAGTGCCAGCAGCAGCAGCAGCCAGTGGTAGTAGTCCAGCATAGGTGTACTTGTATTTCTCTGGACACTTGTGTGAATGGGTGCATTGGTCATTGTAGTGTCCAGATGACAAGACGGTACATAGGCTGTGGTAACTAATCACTGATGGGACTCAGAGAATGACGATAGTCAAAGCAAGCTGGCTTCCTTGCGGATCTGTTACGTTCTTAGATATTTAAATACAATGTATATATCTTTCATATTTTATTATTATTATTATTTTTTTTTTTACATTTCATCTTTTGTCTCTGGTGGATGGAAGCAAGCTGCTAGCAAGACAAGAGAACAAAAGCTGAAAATCTACTATGGATTGTACAGATTGATGTATGTGTACTCGAGCCTTTTTATCAAAACAGAAAAAAGTAATCATCAGTGCAGCATTCATTAATTTACACCGATTTGAAATCCACATTCAAATTCCACAAGACACGACTTTCACACTCTTGCTTGTTTTCCCCTCCTTAAACTGGACATCTCTCTCTTTCTTTCTCTCTCCTCTACCCAGTTTCCACAACGCTCTTCAGTCATTCTGCATTATCTTTTCAACTACTTGGCAGTATAGGATAACAGGAAAAAACTTTTCATTATCATACGGATTACCCTAAAGTTCATAACAAACTAACAAAATATTGTAAACATTATTGCTCTTTGTTAAACAGGATGTGATGCAAAAAAAAAACAAAACAAAAACATTTCTGTTGGCAAGGTTGGTTGTTTACATCTTTTAAGGCACATGTACCACTAGTACTACATGTATTTGGCAAGAACAGCATATATATATGCTATATATATGCTATATATATATATATATATATATATATATATATATATATATATATTGTCGCTGGGGCGACAAGACCACGTATCTACAAAATGTCAAAGGTTCAGGAGAGCCAAAAAACATGGCGGCCAAAGCACTGTAGCGAATGGGATAGCCTTTCCTTTGACATGCCGTGGTGGCTTCATTTTTGGAGTAAGACAGTTGGGATTTGGACAGGACATCACTTAACCCATTATTTGACCATTAATCCAAAAAAGTCATTTTCACCAAAATTGCAGATACAAGGTCTTGTCACCCCAGCGACGGACTATTATACAGTATATGAAAGATGGCGAAGTAGAGTAGTAATGCATTTCAGTCCAACAGCGCTATTTATTCAGGCTGAATTTTTGAAGAATACATGAATGTCTTCCTCAGGGTTCACAATAACAATTATGAAAATAAACAAAATGAATATTTCCTTTAAAGTGGTAGTCATGGGGAATGCTTATGGCAATGCCAGAGTGTGGTATCTGAGTAGAGGCATTGTGCGTTTCTTATGAGCATGCTGACTTGCAGTCAAGATCAATTTGTATCATTATGATGTAATAATGATAGCAACCACATGAATTTGTACATGCTTAACCAAGCAGATCATCAACACATGTAAGTGTATCATACATAAGTGGTAGTCATAGGAATGATTGTGACAACACGCGTATTTCTCAGTGTAATAACTCAGCTGTATATAACTCACATTTTCATAGACTGAGGTATCTGATGTCCAACATTTCGTTATTCCAGTTCTCTCCCAATCTTATACGTGTCTTTAAAAATGTTGGCTACATGCCTGGTATCTATTATACATACAATATAATACCATACCAAGGAGGCTTAGTACCTCCTTTGTCATACACAGCTACTTTCAGTGATACAGCTGTATTTGTACTTTCCTTTTCACATACAAGTGTACATAAAAGCTTTGTAAGAGAATGATTACTGTAAAAGTGGAAATTTTCGCGTTGTTGAAATTTTCGTGCATATCGCGCAACCAAAAAACTAGCGCGAAAATAAAAGTATGTGGATATTTTTGCTTGCCATATATTCCTGTGTGGGATGTCTTGATTCCGTGGAATTAAAATCACGCGAAACTCTTCTTACCCGGCCAAGCGCGAAAATATCCACTTTTACAGTACACCCGTATGTGGAACTTCAAATTTGATGAGGGTAGGTATTTGGTCACATTCTGTCCATCAAAACTTTAGTTTGCCACACAAACCTAGGGCAAATAACATAATTCATAAATGTATAAACTACAATACAGGCTTTAAACGAGAAAGCTAAAACAAAGAATCAGTATACTAGTAGTATGCAGAGGTAGGATTGCTCTTAGATGAATACATGTTTATTATTCACACACATTCTTCACACACTGCATTAGACAAAATAACTTATCAAAACTGACTGACACATCTTCACAGTGGCGGATCCAGGGAGGACCGCAACCGGCGCACACCCCCCCCCCCCTTAATTTTTTGTTGAAACAAAAGAAATAAAAAGAAGTTTCTGTAAACAGGTATAAATGCACATATGCTTGGTTTGTGCAACTTTGATCACAATGCAAGCAAGGCTATACCATTTTCAGACAAATCTGCAGTGTCTAGATTTTACATTGTCACTATCACTACCTTCACTTTCCATAATTACATGGTTATCTAAATTTGTAAAATTCCTGCATGTACAACCAGGACCACAATTTTGCCCCTGTTTTTTACATTTGCACTGCTTATTCACACACTTATTTTTCTTACATCAACATTGTCTTGTTAAATATGCAACATTATTTCTTCTTTGTTCAATGTCTCTTGTAAATCCCAAAAAAGTCAGCAAAAGTAGAATCTTTTTCCTGAATAACTGAAAAGCAGCCATATTGAGTGATGTCTGGATACATGAATAGTGGGACATGTCTGGGGCATTTGCCCAGACAGTTCTCACCCAGCATGATTACAACCTGTGAAACCTAAGAGCAGAATGAGGGGGCAGCAGTTGATCTTCATGAGCATTCTACTGACTTGGGGATACACCTTGAGTGTTATACTGACCAAACAAAATGGGTTTAACTAGAATAATAATTTACAGATGCAATCCTGTGCAGCATTCAATTTACCAGTTCCTGCGGGAGGGTCATACAAACAAGCTGTAATGGAGCATTTCCGGCATGTTCCATCTCTTGAGCACTCTTGGCGTTGAGCAAGAGCTGACTGGGTTGGTATCCCTGCAGTGGCTGGCTTGGTGGGGCATTGTTGGCTTGGGGCAGGGGAGATGGTGTTTGGTTGGTGTCTTCATACACCTTTGGCAAGAAGCTGCTTTTGTGGCACATATCTGGTAAGGGGTTGGTGCTGAAAGGCAAATCAGAGTTTAAAAAATATTCTTCAAGAAGAACTACAATTACATGACAGCCAGAGAAGGATTACAGTCATTCAAGCTACTGCCCATAATTCATTTGACTACTCTTAAAATGTGTACAATTAAATTTCATGACTTAACGTTCAGTGGCATCTTAAATAAGAACATTACACTTTTTCTATTGCTCAATAATCATTAACAAAAATTTACAATACAACTGTACCAACTAAAATTTCAATTTATTAATCCCTGTTTGAGGAACTTGAGTGCAAGTTGAAAAGAGCAAGAATTCTAACTTATAGATGCAATCCTGTATCCAATTTACCAGTTCCTGCGGGAGGGTCACACGCTTGGATGTTCTGTCTCTTGAGCACTCTTGGCGTAGAGCAGGAGCTGACTGGGTTGGTGTCCCCGCAGTGGCTGGCTTGGTGGGGCATTGTTGGCTTGGGGCAGGAGATGGTGTTTGGTTGGTGTCTTCATACACCTTTGGCAAGAAGCTGCTTTTGTGGCACACATCTCGCAAGGGGTTGGTGCTGAAAGGTTAATTCAGAGTTCAAAAAATATATATACTTTGAGAAGGACTACAGTACAATTCAATTACACAACAATTATAATTATTCTAAATATTTGTCAGGAATGAAACTAATTGCAAAAATGTATACAACTGGAATTTATACAGTTCAATTCCAATGGCATTTATAAAGGAGAGCATTGTCTTTCTATTGTTCAAAGATCTTTATAGAAATTTTACAAAGAGGCAAAAGAAAAAAGTGAAATAGCAACAATTGAGATGAAAATAAAATGACATTTGGCATGAACGTAATCTATACGAAACATGCATTTGTCAAGTCTATTAAAACACAGTGGAACCAGAAGTAAATAATATTTCATTTGTCACAAAAACATTGGTACATCACCCCATTGTATTCAAATTGTCAAAATGCTAATGCTACGACTGTGATAGTATGACTAGTATGAGGTGGTACATTATTATGATTGTATATATTCCCATACCATCATAATGTATTTTGAATTCATCAAACTATAGAATGTAGAACTTAACTGTTGGTTCTATTAAAAATAATGATAATAATGATAATAAAATAGTGCAGGGTCTATGCCAAATACAACAAGGGAAATTGACTGATGTCATGTACATTTTACTAGTAGATCGTACTCTGTCATGATCTATATCGATCTCTGTACTTTTAGTTCTAACCAGTAGTAGCGCTAGCTGTGATACGATACCGTGGACGACTATTTTACAGAACAGGACATCTAATTGTACATACGGGACTACGGCCAGTGCGTGCGCGATCAAAACTTGCCACTGCAGAGACAAAATCGAGTCCGGAATTCTCGTTAACGTGAAGGTCACGTGACCCTACATGCATACAGATGGCATCGCAAAACCAATATTTTCGGAAATTTGCTTCGACTTTGGGTGCAATTTTGATCACTTCGTTTATTTTTGAGCCAAAATGAGACTGGTATCAAAATTTCCGCTAGAATCTCATCTATTCAAATAACTGATTAAAATAACCATAGGAGTTGTAGATGGGTCAGGATCCAGCAATGTATCAGTGCATGTCAAAATCAGATTCTATCGCAAGCAGCTTCTTATATCCATTGTATCTCCCTCAAAAACTGTCAAATTCGGCTAAAAAAAGTATGGAATTAATCGTCTTTTATTGGACTGCAAGACTTACCCGGTCACGGCTCCGGAAACAGGTTCATGGCAACGTAACAACGAGCGATGTTGGGGATATACATTTTGCGTCGACGAAAAGCCTCGTCGCTAGACACATGCGCAGAATTCCTGCGCGTGGAATGAATTCGGCGGATTTGCTCATTAGCATACGACGCTGCAGACTGACTGAAAAGCAATCATTGTACTTCATGTGGCCAGTCATCGAACCTCATCTTTCATGGAAGGACTGAAGATTACAGGGTTAATGACTCCACTGGGAGTATTGATTCTAGTCTCGCTTCCAGCCATTTACTTGTGAATTTGCAGTAACTGTTGTCAGTGCTGAATACTGGCACCAGTTGGACGGTCCCAGACTGGGAAAAATCACTATCCGACTAGTAACTTTTCAGGAATGGCAGAAAATTTTAGGTTCATACCAAGAAAAATGGAAAAAAAGCTGGGTATCCTCTGGTCCGATATGGCAAGCAAGGTTGGACCAGTTGAAAAGATGGTTGGTGTGCAGCTGTGCTGTACTTCTCTCCACCGCTATGTGAGTCGGGCAGCGACATTGTGACACGGAGAATGAAGTTGGAGTAGAGAAAATGATTGCGGGAATCAGGGTCTGAAGCAGAGACTAAACAAAAGCATCGTACAAACAAGCAGGGTCACAGTTGCTGTACTTACTATCATATTTCAATCTTGAAAGTGTCTAGTTTATTCATTATATCTTTCCTTGTTTTCCATCCCAAAACCAGTACTCTGAGAAAATAGGCGACAGCAGAATGAAGTTATGTCTTGCATTCATTCAAGAAGCTGAGTGGGGAATCATGATTGTTTTTTTGTTTTTTTAATTCATCAGTATAAATCCTTTACAAACCCTAGGTGAAAATAACAAGTTTAGGTTCAAAACTAACTTGTTAGTTAATAGCTTCGTCAAAAGTGTTGATCAATATCTGCACAGATATGATCACATGTTTCAAGCACATTATTGCTCTTTGTGTATAGATGGGGAAAGATATCATACCATCCGTCCAATTCCAGTCAAGTTTGATCAAATTGTTCAGTCATCAAAAGTTGTATCCAATCAAAAGTTGTCCCTACTTTCCTTGACCACCTGTGATATGAAGTCTCCCTTATCAAAATGATGATGAATTAAAAAATGCTTTACTAAAACCTCAATATTAGACCCTTTTCTCAGTGGTTTTAATGGTACATTTTCTTGTGAGGTTGCCGAGATGCTCTGCAAGGGCATGAATCTCTAACAACGGGTCCATGAGCAGGTAGATGTCAGATATGTTGAGTTTGGTATAAGAATGGGGCAGGTAGTTTAATTTTCTAAGAAACCAGTTTTGTTCTGTGGTTTGCCAGAGGCACCTTTATAGTGGTCCATATCTCGTAGAGGTTGGTGTATTTAAGTCTTTGTTCTCAAAATATTTAATAATGATAATAGTAGTATATAGTATACTTCTATAGCACAACAATCCATAAAAAAGATGCTCATGGCACTTTAAGGCTTTAAGGTTAAGAAAAGGAAGAAGAAGAGGAAAAAGAAGTATATGACATTTTCTTCTTTTTTTGCAACTTATTTTACAGGAATGCGTTTTGGAGATGTTTCTTAAAACAGGAAAAAAAATGACAAAAGATGATGCTTAGGTGATATTTGTTCACTCATTCCAGATTCTGACCAATTCAGGTGAATTGGTAATCAGAAAAACAAATGTGGAGAAAGACAGTTAGGAACAAAAGTATTCAGAAAGACACAGACAAACAGACAAATTGACTCAACGACAGACTTTGGGACAAACAGACAGCTGGACAAATACATGTAGAGTTTGAACGAACAAGACAAGGAGATGGATGGACAATAAGGGCACAGACCAGACAGTACACACATTCGTGGAAGAGCTGATCGAGAAACCGCATTCTCACAAAACTAACGAACAAACAAGAAATGGACATACATGTATGCAGACTCACAGCCAGACAGCGTGTGTATGGTACCCATGAAACACCCCACAAACAAAACAGAGCGGCCAGGGACAGGGCATTTTTTAACTCACATCAGCTGACCGCAGACAAAAGGGAGGAGAACAAAAGGTCCATTGATGACCGTCGCGCGGTTCCCCATTCGGCTTCCTTTGCTCACTCACCAAGCTACTCTGCAGACCCCAAAATTGCCAACCCCTCCTAAATGGGGCTGTATTGATTACTTGTAGGAACGCTTGTGTATATAATTAGTGTATTTTCCGTTGTTGTATTATGGATATTGATACGCGTACTGACGCTTCGGCTGCCGAGAGGTGTCATAAGTTTTGACGTACGGTGATGGACCTGTCAGTTTGAATCAATTTCTTCTCTTTTGTGTCCCAAGTCTTCACTGCCGTTGCTAGGAGAGTTTGAAGTGCATGGCTGAATAAGATGCCATGACATTTGTGTCATTCACACAGACAAAATAGTCAGACGTTGATCACAATCCAAGAACCCAGGGTTGGTATTTTGAAAATCTTCCTAAGTTTCTTCCTAAATTTCTTCCGAAATCAGAAACTTAGGAAGTGCCTAGGAAAGACAAGATTGGCATTCTGAAATTTCTTCCTAGGAACTTCTTAATGCAAATTAGGCCATCCTTATCCCCACCCACGTCCTTTCATAAGCCGATACAAAATGCCGTATCATAATGAACCAACCAATGACAATCGCATATTACTATGACGTAGGGTCAAATACACATGTGCACGGCATGTCCCCTTTCTCATGCTCATTTCGCGTATCAAAGTACATGTGCGTGCAGTGAATGACAAGCGAGCATATCACAGTGTTTGCAGCTTGCTATTCTTAACAACGTACTTAGGACAGGGGTGGAGCTTCCCTAAATATCTTCCTAAAATTCTTTCCTAAGTGCATTCTAGAATACCAACTTCTTCCTAAATCAGAAATTTGCATATCTCATCCTCATTTGCATACTCCCACCCCCTTCCTAAGTTTCTTTGTAAGTTTGGAAAAAAACTTGGGAACAGACTTAAAACTGAGAACAGACCAAACTGCAAATGCTTGAAATCTATTGAAACGGTGACCCTTGCCGTTGTGATTGTGCAAATTTTTTGAATGATGGGAAAGAAAATTTTCGAGATTAACATTTGCCCCAGCTGTCACACACTGTCCGCAGTGCAAATTATTGGGCAATTTCTCAAAAGATTGTGATCATTCCCAAGTATCACAAAATTTTGTGGTATTTGGATCACAATGTGGATTGTGTTAATATCTAGTGAGATTTTCATGTCCGTACTGGAAACAACAAAGATACGGATTGCGATGCAAATCTTGAAATTTGTACACGCTAATTCCTGTCAGTGTGAATGCCGCTAATGATGCCTCATGTCCAAGTCACTTTGCCAAAGCCCTTCAATCAATATGAGGCAATCACCTCGTCTGTCTTAGATAAAGGGAAGCCTATAGCTCTGAAAATAAACCAATTTTCGAAAGTCATGCCTGCCATCATTCACATATTTGAATCAGGGAGATGCCACATAGCAGTCAGGAAGGTACTTGTGTGTCACACATGCATTTCAGTGGCCAGAAATTATTCCCAAATCAGGAAGATTTGATATTCTCTTGTCCAGACATGAAAAGATATCAGGAATTTTACGAAGTTGCCACAAAATCCAAGAGTTCAGTGTGTAACTTTTTCAAATTATGCAGCGTAAGATAGATTAATGATGAGTGACATTCAAGGGAGAAAATGAACATTTTTTTTTTAATTTATTCAGAATGTATTAAAACTTAAAGTGGCAGAGTATTATGTTTATATGACTGCAAGTGAGCAGTGTTGAAACAAAGGTTAATAGAACCAAGGAAAGAATAGGGTAAGCAGTGCTTATCCCATGCACTTGAAATACATTGCATTGAGACAAAGAGGTGTGTGATTGTTTGTATGTTTGTTTGTTTGCTTTATACAGGGAGAGAGTATACAAATTATCATAAATGTATCTTTCATACAATTTTTCTCTACATTTTTCCTTCTGCTGAAAGGGAAATGATGATAATAAGGCAAGTGATTGTTACAAGACCATGTTTCATTATATGGGATTTTCTTTGCAAAAGCTCAGTTAATGGAAGTGAGCTGTTAATTCACTGATGACGAATCAAGTGAGCAATTTTGCCGATATACCTCCGATTAATTGTATCAAGGAAAATATCCCGCTGGTCATCAAAGACTCGTGTCTATCCTGAGGTCCTTCCGTCTGACCGCACCACCACAAGGCCCAAAGATCACCTGGGCCACACTCTAGCTGCATATCGATCGGAGTCAATGACAAGCGTTATGCATCGATTTCTCTTGTACGGCGAGCACCGCTCCACAAAGGAGATTAGCCTATTGATTTCTTTCTTGTCTGGGTTTCAGTCAAAGTGCTCTAAATAATAACTACCGCTACCCTAGGTAGACGCTACAGCTTTTTTTTTTTCTTCGTTTTTTTTTTTCATAGCATGCGATGCTCCATATGACAGAAGTCAGCGGCAGCATTTAACATCAATTATCTCACATCCGCAGATCAGGCTCTTTTTTTTTTTTGTCATTGCTGTTGTTGTTCCTTTTTCCTTTGACAGGGTCAGTGAAGTAGGGAAAGACATTGTAAACCGGATGAATTGTGGCAAAATATAAAAGTGCACAGTGGTCTCATGAGGGAGGCTTATGAAATATAAAATAGTCGGAAGAGAATGAAGTTGGTCATCCGTTGAGGTCCCAGGGATGTTGGGTTAATGAGATAGCATAATCTCACCATGCGTGTCTAGACTTGTTCAAATATTACTCTCTTTTTTTCTTTTTTTTTCTATCGTTTATTCATCCTCCCTATTCTCAATTATATCCTGACCGATTCCCAAACTTTCAAAGTGTTATTGATTGCAAGCAGTCTCTTTGCTTTTCAAAACGAGCAATGATACACTTCCCTTGATCTTGTTGCCTTAAAATATATTGAAATCTAGAATGATTGTGGCTAGATGGAGACTAAAATATGTACAAGAATATAATAAAGTTGTCTTCCTCACTTTGAATCAGGATTCTAGAACAAGAGTTATTTTTGTATGTATAAATGTGAAATTTTCCCTCGTATTTTCTTTTAAAGCCAGTGAAGAAGTAATGTGAAGGCATGATCACTTTTTAAGACACCATGCCTTTTAGCACAAGTATATCATTATGTACTACTTTGGTTTGACATCATGACATGATTAATCATATAGGCCTATATGTTATTTATCATCTCATCAAGAAAAGAACGCTTTTTGTATTTGTCTGACAAAATCTGATAAAACTATTCACTTGTTTTGTGATGATTTGAATCAAATAATGAGGACAAATACCAAATAAGCATTTATATGTCCCATGAGGAAAAGGGGAAAATGCATTTCACCCAGCGATGTCTAGACCAAGAGTAATCCATATATAGTGAATTGTTGCTGATACTTTATTCATGGAACAATGTAGGGATTGAAATGTGAACAGGCTGATAAAGAGATATATACTCCGTGTCAAATCATTTTGTATAATGGTATGTTATGATCTCCCGCTCGCCCTGCAGCTGAAGCGAATGAAGCAACTGGAGCAAGAACGGGACACCTTTCTCCATGGTCTAGAGGCTCTGGAGCTCGCACGGGACTGGTACCGCCAGCAGCTGGCCGACATCAAGGAACGACAGGACAGACTCAACAAGGCTCAAGTGGATTATTCTGAGGTAGGAGGGAGAGGAGGAGGAGAAGGAGAAGGAGGGAGAGAAGAAGGAGGATGAGAGAGAAAGAGAAAAAAAGAAGGGAGATCAAGAGGAGAGGGCAGAAGAAGGACTGATAGAAGAGAGGGAAGAAGAACAAAGAAGAGGTTAAAAAGGAGGAGGAAGAAGAAGTTATGAAGGAAGAGGAAGATTCAGAGAAGGAGTGAGAAGAAGAGGCAGAGGAGGAGAGGACAAAAAGGTTAAAAAGGAGATGGTACAAGAAGATATGGAGGAAAAGGAGATCCAGGATAGGAGTGAGAAGAAGAGGGGCAGGAAGAGAGGAAAATTAAAAAGAGAAGAGTAAAAAGGAGGAGGAACAACATGAGATAAAGGAAAAGAGAGAGTCCAGGTTGAAGGAGTGAGAAGAGGTGGAGGAAGAGAGGAAAATTAAAAAGAGGAAGTTAAAAAGGAGAAGGAACAAGAAGGGATGAAGGGAAAGAGAGAGTCATGGTAGAAGGAGTGAAAAGAAAGAAGGGGAGGAGGGGAAAAGAGGATGTTAAAAAGGAGGAACAAGAAAGAATGAAGGAAGTGGAAGAGTCAGGGAAGAAAGAGTGAGAAGAGAAAGAAGAGGAGGAGGAAAAGGCAGATATTGCTGTTGCCATGGTGACAGGGATGTGGAGGACACTTGGGAAAAGTATTGGGGCATGTGAATCAGAACTGTGTATGAGGAGAAGCACAAAGAGGTTTTCCCATGCGCACTGTGCTTAGCCTGGAGAAAGATATTGTCAGGGGAAATGTGTATTTCTAGATCTATTCTGCCACTTAAGTTCACCCAAGTGTAGGATGGAGGAGGTTATGGGTTTAGCAGGAGGGTTCAAGGGAGTTAAGGATGCCAAACATGAGATAAAAGTACTCCCTTAACTTGAAATGCCAAAAGTGAAGACCAAAGTCACAGCAGAATTGGAGAGGGTTGTGGTGCCGCAAGTCTGGAGTCTTTACTTTAAAGGGACTGTACAGTACTGGTTGAGGTGGGGATTCATGTTTTGAACATTCTTAAGTGAGATAATGAGAAACCTCTTATGAAATATGAAAGAGCATGTAAGTTTAAAGGGGATGGCTAGTAACTGATCAGTGGGAATCAGTGGGAATGCTGGAGGATGATTGTTCCAATCCTTGTGGGATTCATTTAAGAGTACATTATATATCTATTGTTGTGTGAAAATTATTTGCTTCAGAATGGTCTCATATTCGAGTAATGCGCAGTTTAATGTTTCCAGGTTAGCGTGCCTGGTCAGTGACGGGGCATTAATCTGCATATTACTTGAATATGAGACCGTTCCGAAGCAAACAATTTTCACACAACAGTAGATATGTAATGTACTCTTAAATGAATCCCAAAAGGATTGGAACAATCATCCCTCAGCATTCCCACTGATTCCCACTGATCGGTTACTAGCCATGCCCTTTAAGAAGGATTCAACGTTTATTTGATGAAAATTGGTTTTCAAGTGGCTGAGATATCCAAAAAAGTGATAATGATAAAAGGCGACAGGCCACAACGTTATTATGATCTCTTTGTTTCACCTTGTTTTTGGATATCTCAGCCATTTCAAAACCGATTTTCATCAAATAAACTTTTGATACCCCTTAGAATTGCATGCTCTTTGACATCTCATAGAGTGGTTTCTGAATATCTCGCAAGACGTTAAAAGCTAAATCCTCACCTCGACCAGAACTGTACACACCCTTTAAAGGACAAGTTCACCTTCATATACATAAGGATTGAGAGAATGCAGCAATATTAGCAGAACACATCAGTGAAAGTTTGAGGAAAATTGGACAATCCGTTCAAAAGTTACGAATATTTTAAGTATCTGCGCAGTCACTGCTGGAAGAGAAGACTACTACAGTGTATGATGTCACATGCGTACAACTGTATAAGGAAAATAAAAAGAGAATTTCACAAAACTTTACTTTTTGAATAAAGTGCACAGTTCTTCGACTTGCTACTGACGTATGTTAAGGGTAATATTATTCCCCCTGCCTTCTGAAAGAGAGAAGTCGAGTGTTCTTTTGTTATTGGAGAAAAATGGAAATTTGTTGAATTTTCTTTATTCTTTCTTTATATCGTTGTACTCATGTGACATCACAAGCTACAGTAGTCTTTTCATCCAGCCGTGACTGAGCAGAAACTTCAAAAATTCATAACTTTTTAACGGATTGTCCGATTTTGCTCAAACTCTCACTGATGTGTTCTACTGATATTGCTGCATTCACTCAACCCACATGTCTATGAAGGTGAACTTGTCCTTTAAGCTTCGTCTGGTGCTATGGAGACCTTTGATAACCCTGGTTATGTCATCGCTCTGTTTCCACCTTTTAGGACATCAACCATCAAGACCTGGTGACATACAGGACGACCCGTATCACAGAGGTCAACCGACAACTCAGGGCACTCATTGCTACCCCAGAAAAGGTTGGTTTCATCAAAGGGGGCACGATGCTGGTGGTAGTGGGTACTTTCAATCATGGCGTAAACGAAAGTTGCCATTTTCAGTGTCTCTGTTCACTTACTTTACGATGCTGCTCATCCATTACTCAAAAGAGTTTACAACTCTGTAGGGTAATTATTGCATAAGTTGTATATTCAGTGCTGAGACATGAAGACATCACACAGTGAATCTTCTTTCCTTTTCTCTTTATTTTTTCTTAAACAAGATCTGTGTTTCTTTACATAGTAGGCAGATTGTAGTAATTTGTTAAGTAGAATTATTAATTGTGGAGTATCACTAAAGATATGTTACTTCATCAGAGTTTACATTCAGTAAATAATTATTCAAAACTCTAACAAATTGAGGTATCCGTAAAACACATATGAAACATGGACAAATATTTAGCACAACACCAGGCCCATCCAAGCTTCCACTTGATTCTACGTATGCCCCTTGAGACTGGGACTACCAAATCAGAGTGGTCATTAAGCCTAATCACAGGATACTTTAGCACTGATTTGGGCGCTTCCATGGGGAAAGATGTGTGATCGTGTGCCCATGTGCCCGTGACGGCTTTGGCCTTCGGGCGCCAGACGAGGGCAATCGAATCTGCATGCCTGCGAAGCTCATTTCCTCCCTCCACTGTGCTGCCCGATGAAACATAGTTGACAAGCCTGATTGGGCAGATTGGTCTGCTGCTCTGCGATGCCCAAAAGTTACGGTGCGTCTTCAAGCCCCGAGACGTCGTTGCCTGGCAACCAGATATTGATAATAATCAGGGGCTTTGATTCAAGAGATACCAGTGCTAAGTTAAGAGTGCATGTATAAAGCCATGTACAGGAGAATGTAGGGACAAGAGAAGATAAAAAGAATGCATATCATCTGGTCAAAAATAAGTTGGTAAGGGATGAAAGAGGTGTTCTCAGTTTAGATATATACAGTAGATAGGCAGGGAGACAGACAGACAGACAGACAGACAAACAGCCAGACAAGTAGAAAGAAAGATAGATTGAATAGACAGATAATGATAATAATAACAATATCAATTGATAAAGCGCAAAACCTATTTTCATATATTCTTCTACCCTGCAAAAAGCTTCCGATATGTATGATGATAATGCAGATGACTCAAGAGAATGATCAGATGAGAGAACAGACGGATACATAGTTTGCTAGGTAGATAAATAGATGGATAGATGAATAACTAGACAGATATTGTTATGACTAGAAATGAAGAGACAGACAGAGGGATGAAGATTAGGAGTTAGTTGACTGTGTTTTAAGGGCTCAGCTGCAGGAAAGAGCTTGAAACTGGGCATAAAATCTTTGTCATGCATGCTGAATTGTAATTGATGGTAGAAAATCTACCCGGTAGTTATTTTTAATTTTGTGATATGATTTCATTTAAGATCTTTCAGCCTGTATCCACAAAAGGCACATTTACATTGAAGAATTTTTTTAAGATGAAACAAATAGAAGAGAAAAGGGGGAGATGAATTAACCACAGAGCAGAGGACCAATTCAGTGGTTGTCATGACAACCCTAAATTGCACTATAAGTTGGATAAGATGTTACAGCTTGAAATATATGTAAGATATCAGCATCATTAAACTTTATAATTGCTATCCAAGGAAATATAAAAGAAGGGAAAAAGTAATATCATCAGAGTACAGAAAGAATATTTTGATACTTAGATTTAGAAAAAAAAAAGAGTGGGGATAAATGGTATAAACCGATGTGATGTAAAGAAAGCAGTAAAATCAATAGATTTCAGTCTATTTAGCAATTAAAAGTATGTAGGCACACATCAAGGCACAGTTACAATAGTGGTATGAATAGAAAGAAAATGTGAAGGATGATATGAATCCATAAAAGGCATTTTCATGAGAAGGGGGGGGGTGGGTAGGGATAGAGAGAGAAAACAAAACAAAAGTGAAATAGAAAGAGATAAAAGTAGACAAAGAGTCCAGTGAGGCATACCTTTAAAAATTCTCTGCCTTCAACGGTCCCTCTGTTATGAGACCTTCGGTATTTCATAATTGCCCTCAAGAAGCAGCTGCCTGTTCGGTTTACACTACCCAGCTGCAAAGCCCTTGGAAGATCGATAGCAAGTCAAAACACACAACAACTACTGCCTATTTTTAGCTAAAATATTGAGACAAAGAGAACGAGATAAAGAAATTTAAAAAGTAGTTGATAAACAACATAAAAGTGAGGTATACCAGTGTCATTGCAGAGCCATCAGTGGCGTGTTGGGAATAGAAGGGGAAAAAAAATATTATGCCATATATGGAAACTGAAAATGACCCAGCTGGACCTGCTCGACTGTTAAGCTGCTTAATGGGCCATGAAGAGCCCTATTATTGGGGGAACTCACTCACGTATTGGTAGCTTGCACTGTAGGGGACTGCAACATTTATTAGCAGGGTAATCAGCTGCTTGAATAGGATTACCCGTGATCGACATGGATTGGTCCAGCTATATATTCCCACGTTCTCATCAGCATTGGCCAGTTCTATGTTGTGAGTCCTGTGATATTGAGCAGGAATACTTTCCAGCACCTTGTACATAGCTGCATGTGACACACAGAAATGACAGATTGCCTTTGCAGTTGGTTTATCATTGTGATAAGATTCAATTCACAATATTTCAAACACCAGCTATGTGAACTTACAAAGTGCTTCTTCTTTTCCTTCTTTACCTTCTTTTTCTGCTTCTCCAATTTCTTCCTCTTCTTCATCTTTTTCTGCTTCTTGTTTTACCTCCCTTTTTAACAAAATCTTCTGTCTTGTCTTTTCTCTATGTTATTTTGTCCATTTTTCTTTCATGATTGTCCACGCTGCTAGTAAATGGCAGTGTTCACAAATATTTCAGTGGATTTTAACTGTCATCTGTAAATAAGTAGAAGTATTTGGCTGGTATTAAACGAAGGAAGATCCACACCCTAATCAATCATGCATATACCTCTTACAGTCGCAAAATATTTGACAGCTTTGCTTCTTCAGCAGCTCTTTCCAATGTTCTGAAATATTTTCCCTGGGGCGTGACATCATTTAAGGTTCTTTTGTGACATAAATTCATTGTTTTTAGAAAAGAGCTCGAAAGACAGTCCGACGAGTTCACACATGATGCAGCATCCGTGACATTTAAAAGCGGGTCACATTGTTCAGAAAACAAACCAGTTGAAAGAGATTGATGTAATGCTTGACAGTCATTTTGGCATAGTGATGGAGGTATTATCTCAGAGACAAAGAACTGAGAGGGAGAGAGAGAGAGAGAATGGATGAGAGCAAAACACATTGATGCCCCGCGCTGTTGACATAGCGTCGCAGTCAGCCATGCAGCGGCTCGCCCGTCTTCAAACAGCGTGTGAAAACTAAACAGAAGATAGAGTGGTATGTTACCCATAACACGGGCAATGTTTTTTTTTTTTTTTGGTAAAAAGGAATATTCTTTGGTTACGACCTAATGGTTTTTATAGGTGAATTCGTGGAACAAATGATATGTTGGTGCATGTTCGTGCATTGGTTTCCACCGCAGAAAGGATCCATGTGTGGAAAGAACTTGGAGTTGTCGGCTCTTGACACTTTCCCAAAGTTTTATTTTTAGACAACACTCTGCATAAATCATCTTGCCATCTTTCATTGCAGTTTTGATGTGTTCTTCTGAGGATTATTCACATTCATATTTCAATGTTTTACCCTGTGATGAAGCAGGATGTTAACATGTGTGCTAGTAGTCCCGAGTCCTATCAAACTGACAGTAGAAGTCTCGGTTATCAAAAATCTTTTTGATAACTTGTGGGAAAATATCCTCAGAATTGTGCTGATCTTTTCTCCCCCCCCCCCCCCTTCTTTGATTAGCTGGTATGATACAACAGTTCTATAAATATACAGAAGGAAATCATGAATTGCTATACAAATCAGGCAATTACAGTCCACAATTAGAAAATATTAGGGTGCATTTACCTGTGGTCCTTGAAATGCATTGGCTGAGATGCTAACTGTTTATCCAGTGGACCGTGGGTGGAATGGAATGTTTATTCATACAATAGCATGTGACCTCTTCACCCGCAAGTGACAGTCTGTTGGATTCCGTTCAGGAGATTCGTCCAGCCTCGATGTGGTGTGCAGATGTGATGAAATGATTTCCAAGGTGCCAGGGAAACTTGGTTTAAATCTAGTATGGGATTCATCCCTGTGACACAAAGATTTATGTTCCTGAAAGTCCATGCAGAGAAGGAAAGAAAAGGACATGTGATGCATGGTTTGGAATTATTACCCTCGCTAAATGTGACAGCTATTCACCCGTGAGCTGTTGAACTTGTATCCAGTAGTCGTAGATTTATGATTCCCCTCTTTGAATGTGGCAGCTACCTATGAGCTGTTAAATGCATAACCACTTGGAATCTCAGATTCCAAGCATCTTTTCATTTTCACCAATATTGGACTGGCATCTTTGAAATATTGATTATACTGAATCATGCAAACATGGGATTTAACACTGAAAAAAAGGTTACTGCCGGTTTTCTGAGCTGAGCTCCTCCTGATAGAGAAACTTTGCAATCACCACCTTAAAGGGATGGTATAGTTTTGGTTGAGGTGGGACTCTAGGTTTCCAACTCTTTTTGTGAGACAATGAGAAGCCTCTTATGAAATTTAACAGAGCATACCATTTTAAGAGGAGTTCAAAGTTTATTCGATGAAAATTGGTTTTGAAATGGCCGAGGTATCCAAAAGCAGAGCAATCCTAATCAAAGGTGGGACCCACCTTTTATTAGGACCACTTTATTTTACTTTGTTTTCTTGATTTCTCAGCCATTTCAAAACTGATTTTCATCAAATAAACTGTAAATTTATCGTAGAATTGTGTGCTCTTTTATATTTCGTAAGAGGTTTCTCATTATCATACAAAAATGTTAGAAACCCAAATCCCCATTTCGACCAAAAACTAAAACATTCCTTTGAGAATCCAGTGCTGTTTTGCATTGTAAATAGTGCAAGTACTGAGAAATCAAATAAAAGATAAACAAGATTGTTTGCCGACAGTAGCTCTCATAGGAGTCAAGTGGTACTCAAGGGCGGTCATGTGGGGGCTCTCCTGCTTTTACTCTCCATCTGTTTGTTCCCCGTGCCTGCAGGGTTTTCCCAACCACATGAACTTGGCAATCAACAGGGAACGTAACGGTCCAAAGAGCGCGGCGGTCCCACCGCTCCTGGTCGACAAACTCAAGCAGCAGAACAAGTTACTCACGGAGGTAAGTCATGCGAAGAAACTTTGATCTCAGAACAAATAGGGGGGGGGGGGAATATCAGGGAAAGAAAGAATATATAGCATTGGCAAGCAGCAACATATGTAGTCATAGTTTATATTTGTAGCAGGTTCTTTGAAATGTTTACACAAGATGAATTTGACATTGGCACTGCTTCTGTAAGTTGTTGAAAAGTCCTTGTAATATTCTTTTTTTTTGGGGGGGGGAGGGGTAGTCTCATGAAGACAATGAATAGACCTTCTCCTTGTATATTATTTAATTTCAAACAAACATTGTCCTTACATTTCACGAGTAAGTGCATGGTAGTGACTATAAATTGAGTACCCCAATGTTATAGGTCGTCATGTGATCCCATTCGGCATGTAGTCCAGCAAAAACCAACAAGTTTAAACAAACATGAACCAATGGCAGTTTAGTGTGGTTAAATGTTAATTCCAAATTATAGGGTGTAAGCTTTCAGCATTTGTTGTGTTTTTGCTGTTTAAGCTTGCTTGTTTGACTAGAATTGTGTGCAGAATCATATGCACACACTCAAAAAAAAATGATTTAGATACAATAATTCTGTTTGATGATTGTAATGTCCCAGTAAAAGTAGATGGAATTTTGTGTTGTGCTGTTGATGTTCTTTTGTTACTATCGATATTTTGAGTAATGTAATGCAGTCAATTTCTAATTTTATCCTTCATCTTTTTAACTCCCTTGTTTTCCTATGCTTATAGGAGGTCTCAGAAAGAAGTGAGCGGATTGCGGAGCTAGAGCAGGAGAAGGCTGCCCTCATAAGGCAGCTGTTTGAAGCGAGGGGTCGGCAACGCGACCTGCCCGACAACACCACATTCCTGTGAGAGAAAGTCTTCCTCGTTCATCGCCAAAAAAAAATCCTGCAAAGACATAACGGACCTCCATAGAACTATAGCAGAGCGGCCATAGCCAACTAGGAAGTGCTATGTGGGGCTCTATGGTGTCTCTAAATGACCAAGACACAAATGAAAAAAAGAAGAAGAAGAAAGAAATGTGGACAATGGGACATGACCATGCTTGAGAGTCACTCTGACCATGTCCAAGTCTCTTATGGATGGAAGCTTGCACTGCCCAAAAGGACCCGGTCCTAACATCATGAGACCAATGGAATGACCAGCGGTACCATTGAAATTCTATTTTTGTTTTATTTATTTTTTTGGTCACGTAGAATACATAGAAGAATTAGAATACTCTTGTTGAGATTTCAATTTTTTTCCTTTGAAACCTATCAACTTTGTTGATTATTACAGCATGGTGTGTAGATAACCAATATTCTCCACCTCTTGTCAGCCATGTTGGTTAAACAGCATTATCGACATTGCTGCCTTTTGCCCCCCCCCCCCCCCCCCAAAAAAAAAGGAATAGTGATAGTAATAAACCAGGATTCATTTGAGACAGCCAAGTTGAATTCTCAACAATGTTTAAAAACATTTTTTTTTTTTTTATGGGGGGGGGGGAGTAGAGAGTTACTGTTTTGTTATGACAATGCACCGTGAGCTGCAGAAGTAGGATCAATATTTTTCTTTTAAATCATATCTTGTATCATAAACATGACACATGCACAAGTTTCCATCCCTGTAAATGAGAGATTAGCAGAATTTGTTCCTGTAAAGTTCGAAGTCAATTACCAAAGTAAGCCATGGGTGCAAGCAATGATGGGAAAGTCTTATATATGTGCAAGTATGACAATGGTCATGCTCTATGGTAATATCAATGACAAAATCTAGTGGGAGCACAGTGGTATAGTGGTTATGGCTCTAGACTCTTAATCAAAACATCTTAGGTTCAAATCAAGGAGTTGTTATGGATGGAGAAGAAACATTTTACCCATGCTTCTTGCCATGGAGAAGTTATCATTAGCCAATTACTTAATATGTAAGATTTAGCATTCAAGTGCTAAACTGCCGAGGAAAATTATGCGCAAATGTGTGCAAGATGATTAAATGAAACCTTTTTATGAGATACTGTCATTCATATTCAAGATCATGGGACATTGATGAGAAGGCATTTAAAGAAAAAAAATGGATGGATTTGTTATGCCATGTCACCACTTAGTGCCATATAGGATTTCAACATTTCCTCTGAAATGCACCTTAAAATTGTTCAAATTACGAACCACTTCTTCGGTCACCATATCCAAACTCTACAGAGAGCAACTTGAAGCATGTATTAAAACATCAAAGCCAGTGGAATGCTGTAAAAGTGGATATTTTCGCGCGACTAATTTTTCGCGCTTGGCCGGTTGAGAAGATTTTCTTGTGTTTTTAATTCTGCAGAATCAAGACATCGCGCACAGGAATATAGGGCAAGCAAAATATTATTTTCGCGCTGGTTTCTGGTTGCACAAAATGCGCGAAAAGTTCAACACCATGAAAATTTCCACTTTTACAGTACTAGGCATACATACTTGTCATGCTGTTTAACCTTCACCTTAATTTGCAGGACTTGCAAAGAGATTCCACTCCTTCTTTATTGCCTCCCAGTTCAAATCCCGCATGGTGCATTCATCCAGGGACAAAAATGTTATAACCACGGCAGCCCCCGAGACAGATATGCAATAATGTGCATGGCAATACAAGGACTGTAAAAGTGGCAAGGTCCTTTTTGAGAATAGTACTTGTGCCAGAGAGGTCACCTGGGATTGCCTAGATGATACAGTCCATCTGCATGCTGCAGAATCAAATACTGTATAAGTTGTTAGAGGTCACCTTGCATTGTCTAGATGATACTGTCCATCTGCCTGCTGCAGAATCAAATATACTTCACTCATGTCATACAGGGTTGATGGTATCTCATATCTGCTGTTCATAAGTGCTTCACAAGGCTTGTACAAAGTCTTGTTTATGCGGTCTGTTTGACAGCCAATTGCTGTTTGTTTTTGGTTGTTTTGTTTTTTTTCATACACTTCCCAGCTAGATGTGAATAGCCTCAAGTTTTGCATTGAAGATAGCTGTGAAACAATACTTATTTGTGTCTTGGCTGAACTGTTATTTTATTCTGTACTCTTTTCATGGCAAAGGTGCAAAATAAGTTAAAACTTGGATGTTGAACAGTCCATATTTTTTTTTCTGTAATATGCAAGCTTTAAAAACTTTTGTCTGGTAATCATGTGGAAACAAAAGGGAATTCTTCAGCCCACTGATATATTTGCCATACAACAGTGCATCTCTTGCTAAATTTATTCCAAAAATGTGAAGTATACCAAAAGAAGTGATTCTTTAGCCATGGTTTCCAAACAGAGTTTCTACACATATCATAGGTGACATTTTCCATTGTAGAAATGTATGCTTTGAACATTTAGCTTGTTTTTAGTAACAAATCTGTGAATTTGTAAGGCATGATATCACCCCTTCCCTTATCATACATGCACTGATATTGCAAGTTTTTCCTTTGTCAATTGTAGCGGGCTTACAACTGCACATGTATCTTCTGCGTTGTTGTAGATGGAGCACTCAACTGGCTTGAGCGCCAATCAAAATCAATTCACAAGTTTGACCCCCCACTGCCCACTGTGCTAGGATATACGTAATACTGGACAGGTAAAGACTTCCGGTCTTGGGTGGTCAGCTTTTAGCTTGTGAATGAATCAAGAGCTTGACCAGTCCAGTCATAATTGGACATCACCCTGTGGCAGTATTGATAGATAAACGTAGGGCGTCTCCAATCAATAGATCTTTCTGTTCTTTGCTTTTCTGTTAAACTTGAGGCAGAGAAACCCCAGGCATGCATAATCAGTTTTTTATCTTTTTTTTTTTTTGCAACCCTGTGACAATCCGGCTCGAAAGCAAAAACGAATTTGAACCGTTTAACTGGCAATGTTCTGCAAGTGTAGTATCCCTTCAGATTATTTCATGTACGCACAACACATTCACGCAAAATATGTATGCATTAGGTGCTTACAGCAGCTACTTTCGGAGTCTATCTTCCAAGTTGAAGTTCAATAAGAAACAAAAAGCATTTTGAAGATGTGGAGATAAACTGTATCTATCAAGAGTAGTTTGAATTGTATGAACTTTTTATAGAGAGACTCAATGTATATTTTAATGCAGGGAATATTTTTGAGCAACTGTTTCATTGGAATGTAATGAATTATTTATGGTAATGGTCGAACAGTGGAGGAACAACATCCACTGCCACACCCACATTCTCCATGAAGACACACTAGTCAGTGATGTTGGCTAAAGAACTAGAAGAAATTTGTTTGATTTTGTTGTCACCAATGCAATCAGTAGTGTTGATTAGGAAGTATTTGATGTATATTCATTTGCATTTGTTGGTTTCATGCCGTAGATAATGCTGGATGACTTTGCGCTCTGATGTGTAGCTGATGCATGATTGAGGTAGAACTTTTGATCAGTGCTAATGTCAATGAAGCTAACTATTGGAGCTGCTACTGCAAAACATGTGTTGATGTTTTGTTTTTTTCTCCTGTGTAGCACTTTCCTTTGAAACCTTGAGAGAAATGTCCAAATGGTGGAGGTTTGTGCGACCAAAGTTTTTGCAATCATCTGGTTATTATGACTGTTGTTAATTCTTTAATCTGCTGTTTCACTCTGCTCATAAGAACTTGGCTCTGGTGGTAGTGTCAAACATGATATTCCCTCCCCCCCCCCCCCCCCCCCCCCCCCCGAAATTGTCATCAATCGAAGCTATTTTTCCTAAGGATTGTATTGGTAGATTATGCAAAGTTCTCAATTTCATGAGAAGATTTCCAAAGGAGGAGAAAATGCTGAGCAACCTTCTCAACAAAGATAATGGTTTGTTTCTGATGGGTTGAACCTAGTGACACTAAATGCTACATTTGTTTTTTTTACACATTTGCTAAGCCCAACACAAGTAATTGCAGTATTTAAAGTACTCCATTTCTTAGAAGATTGTGTGCTATAAAAAGGAGGGATTTTCTTATTAATATTGTGTCTCGATGAGAAAAGCATTTTTGTTCAGCTGCCACTTAGTGTAAACCTTTTGGGCATCTTGTTTTACGTGGAGAGTATGGACCTTCAGTTCGTTGGAAACAAATCGATAGCACTCACTTTGACACTGGCCATTCCATTGTTCAGAGAGGACGTCCCTTAATCCATCCCCAGATAATCCTGTTGTTGATGCTGTCGTGTTTCACACAAGGACAATTGATTTTATAATCCCCATCACTTTATACCCAGCTTGATCAGTTAACGTCACAATAAACAGGGGTCAAAAAAAAAAAGTCAAGAAACTAGGGCTGAAAGTGAGGAGATTCAACTTGGTCTGGTTTCTCAATAGATGCCATGTTCAGTGATCTGTTGTCATGGTGATTGCACCCTTATCTCCAAATCAGTGAAAGCTTTTCAGAGGAAGAAGGTCTTAACATATATGTTACCTTCTTTTTTTCTTTTCTTTTTTGTGGTACATTTATACCACTGAATCCCAATGTTTGCTGGTTTAATTATCAAAGTTACCAGTTTACTAAAATTTTGTTCATTCTGCAAAAATCCTTTTTTTTTTTTTCAATTGCCACTGTTGTGTAGACCTTCTTACTTTTCCACTTTGTAATGTAATGAGAGTAAATGAATTGTGTTTCTGGTTGAAAGCACTTTCCCGCCACCTCTTATTTGTCTGGACATGGCAAGACTCTGCTAAACACAGCATGTAAAACTTAAAACAAAAACAGATAGAACATCGCGCACTTCAATTTATCGAACGTAACTGGAACGAAGGATTTTTCATGCCTGGCTGTCTTTACGGAATTTGCACAACACCGCTGTCTTGTGGAAGTGCAGCCAACAATTGCCATAGTGATTAAAGGGAACCTAATGCCTATAGAAGTGTGATGACTTGTGGTGTTAGTCTCTTCACCAATAACAGGATTGCCAAGTAGGCTATATGTGCACCAGTGTCATGTGGAATGCCATATTCAGCCATTATCTTCTTTTTTGTTCCTCACTCAGAGTTAATTTATACTCTTGATGGTTGTTTGGAATTTTTCTCTGTATTGTGCTAGAAAATAACTTATGTCCCATTATTTTTGCTTCCATTCTGATCGAAATGCAATTTGCATCCTATACATTTTGTTTTGAATCATGTTTAATTGATTTTTTTTAATGCCAAAGAAAAAAAACATGGATGATAGTGAGTGATTTTCAGTACTTTCATCTTGTCTTCTCATGTGTCTGTGTGTGTTCCAAGCAGCACAGGTTCACACATTCGTGTGTCTTTATCCTGCCAATTTCTTCAGCTGTGAAATAACTATTTATTGTCGTAAGTCACCATAGCTTTCGAGTAATGTCTTGTCGTTCTTGAACAGTGCACAAGTTTTGATTTTGACATAGGTCAGGGTCAACGAACCTTGCATATATTAAAGGCAGGACTTGCCATTGTATGAAAGTACAGAAAGATATTGACCATGTGTAACTGAATCCATGGCCCATGATGGAAATCTGCCAAACATTCCATTCCATGCTAAACATGTAAGATCAGCTTTAACAGTGTTAAAGTACCCATGGTATTTGGTCTTAAGAAGTAGAAGACGTATGATGAAGTGTGTAAAAGATTGAAGAGATGAACGAGTAATGCGATGTCGTCTAACTACTGCACTCAAAGTTAGTCTGAGAAAATACTTAAACTTCTGTCCAGATACGAATCACTAGCTACAAATGAAATTTTGTTTAACAGTGAAAGGTTTTTGGGGATGTAGATATTTCACATTTCACAATTGCTCTCATTGTCATAAAGGTAATTCATACATATTGAAAGATGTCTGCTGATGTCTTAAATCATGAATATGTAATGTATTCGTCATCATACAGCTGTTTAAATTTTGACTTTGGTCATCATAAATGCAGATCATGTGAGCCAGAACACTGCATACATCCCACCACAAGATGGCGCCCTTTCCAAATATTGTCAGAGCCTGTTCTGTGATAAAACATTTGTTTTGTGACTTAGCAAAGTATAGGCATATGTTCAGACCAATCTCTTGTGCTGCAGACTGATTAGGCATGTATCAACATGTATGAGAACCGGAATCTGTTATCTCCCATCTGTAGATGAAAAATTGATGAGCATGAATTTGTATTACTATCTCCTATGATCACTGGTAGAATCAATTCATTTGTATCTTGTACTTTCCTTACTGATATTTTTATGATGTATCTTACCTTGGCATGGTTAAAGAACAGATAATCATTATCAAGCAAAAGTAGATTAACAGAACTATGTAATTTTCATTTATAGTTCCAAATGTAATCATTGGTGAGTGATACATTTGCAGAATGCATGAATTAGATAATATCTATTCATTACAGTACTTTACACAGTATGTACTTCTCTATTGATTATACCAGTACATACCGGTACTTATATATTGCAAATATGAGTAAAATTTGTAACCTAACATGACAATGTGATCCTGCTGATTTCAATGCTCTTGGAGTGAGCTATGTAAGGTTGTGAGGATCCTTTAGTTGTGATTATTATTTATTATTTTCAGCTATCCATGAATAAATAGATATTCTTATCAGATAAAATAAAATGCTAACACCAAGAAGTGGTATGAGTGACACAAACACTTTTATTGCATGCATCAGTGTCAACACTCTATCCACAGTTTAATCAGAAATTAAGATTCCTGTTTATCTATGTAATTGCAGTCATTCACTATCAGATTATAATAGTTTAGCATTGATTAATTTCCTATTTTTATTTTTGTACAAGGTGTATTTCAGTCTTGGCTTCACTTTGGAGTTATGAAGGCATTTAGTATTTTTGTTCTGCCAAATCATCTGCTGAAAATCAGCAGGGTTTTAGATATATACATATTCGATGGAGTTATTGCTCCTCTGTTCTTCAGGTAATGACTATTGTGTTTTGTGCATGATTCAAGTTCTCAAATTCAAACGCCACTGAAGAAACTGTCATTATGTCAGCCCTTTGATTTTTTTACTTGATTGAATCCTTTCAATAAAATGTGAGGAAATGATATCATCCAAATTTATGAACAATGAATGAATGAATGAATGAATGAATGAATGAACGAACTCTTTGGCACCTCATAGATTTGTGCTGCTGGTTTTAAAAGAAGTTGTCTTTCCGAAAAGATATTGGTGTAAATTTCTCTGTGTTGACTGCAGTGGATAGCTAATGCCCAAACCTGACGCCTCGCGCAGCATGTAATTCTCAATGTCTGGGGTGACAAGACCTTGTATCTGAAATTTTGGTGAAAATGACTTTTTTGATCAGTGGTCAGATAATCAGTTAAGTGATGTCCTGTCCAAATCCTAGCTGTCTTATCTTAAAGAATGAGGCCACCACAGCATGTCAAAGGAATATCTATCCCATCGGATACATTGCTTTGGCTGCCATGTTTTTTTTTTTGCTCTCCTGAACATTTGCCATTTTGTAGATACGAGGTCTTGTCGCCGCAGCGACGTTATGTCACTGTCCAGTAAAAAGGATCCAATCTCTTCTGGTCTCATTCTTGATAACTTGTGCTTCGTTAGGTGCATTTCTTGTGCAACTTTTTTTCCCCCTGATTTAATAATCAAATGGTGTTTTATGAGTAATTGTTTCTTCACTATGACTTTGTTCTGTCCTGTCACTATTTATGTTTCTGAAAGTCAGGGCTTGGGACTTTTTTTTTTCCTCGGGAAAATCAAGGTGATCTTACTTTTGAGGAGTAGGAGGAAAAATAGTTCCTTCCGAGGAAAAATAGGTTATCCATGCATTTCACTTGATTTCTTAGAAGTCGAGAAGTTTTGAATTTTGTGTCCCCGCATGCAAGACATGCTCTTTCTCATGTTTTATTTATATCTCTATGTCAGACCGTGTGAGCACTGATGTGAAATAAAAGTTCAGCAAGTCAGGGTAATCAAGACTTTGTATAAATGGAGCTTATGTCTCGTGTGGTGTTTTTGGTATTGTGTATGCTTTATATGCTTCAGTCCTGCAATGTGTTGAGCAGATTCATTTGTGTGTTTAAATTTGTATGACAACGTGTGTGTGACTGCATTTTTTTTTTGTTAGTAAAATATGTGACCGCCCAGGTCAAAATCCAGAGAAAGTAGAACAAAATGAATTTTCATTTTCCACATAGTTTAAAAAAGAAAACTCTTCAGTTTTGAATAGATAACTTGTTACAACTGGACCATCCTAACCCATTGTAAAATTGGCTGAAATAAGAGAATATTAGGATGTGCAGTTTCATGGAAAAGGGAGAAAAGAGGATTTAAAGATTAGGGTCACTAGGGCATGCTGTGCAAAAGTATCAATGATTGAAAAAAAGAAGAAGATGTGGTTCAGAAAAAACACAAAACGTTTTTGTTTTAAGCCATCAAATTTTGACAGTAAGAGAATAGATTATTTTATCAGGTAAGACAAACATTGAAAATTTGAGTCGGTCAACCTAAATTGGTACATTTTTGCTCATTACAGGGAGTCCTAATCTGTGATTTTGTGTGGGTTTTGAGCTGGGCAGTCACACATGTTTTGATGTAATTTTTTTTTTAATGTGTTAACATATTGAGGAGTAATTTAGCAGAGTCATTGGTATGTACAATTGAAATTTGTTACAAAAAGAAGTTAACTCCATCACCCGATAGTTCAAAAGTATAATGATATTGTGGCAAAGAGTGGAGGGTAGTGGTGTTGTGGTGCGAATGAGAGCGCCATTATGATTATAATTATAGTTAGGTTGTATCAAGTGGCGTTCCATACTCTGATCGGTTTCCACGTGTTGTGCATGCAACGTGTTACACCCGACGTGTGTACCTGTACCGTATAGTCAGTACCGCTGACTCGGTCCAACAGTGACGGCCAATAAACTCTTGAACATCACATACCAAGATCGTCTGATGTTTCTCCTTATTTACTGGCGTGGTGACAGCGCTGATTCGAATCCATGAATTCATCAATAGACGCTACCAGGATCCTAGATTAAGGTGAATCAAGCCCAATCAATAGGGGTCAGACGCTCACCAAATAATTTGGTGTGACAATCGAGGTTAAAGACACTAGAGTTCGAGTTTATTGAGTTGCCGCAGCTCTACGCACTGCAATGCCCGCAGCATCGTCGACGCAGCGATGCGCGGCTGTGGCCGAGCCCACTCGTAGCGGCACGGCATCCGAGCGCGAGCGGCGTTGCGCTGCTGCCTCCGCGAAGCCGGAGGTGGAGAAAGCCCAACCCTGGCGCCCGGTTGGCAATGCCGCTTCGGACTTCGAAGCAACACGCAAGCCTGACGATAAGGTCCCTCATTTCCCTGTTACCCTTCGGGGAGGTTATGAAGAGATTTTACAGGTTGAATTGCACTCTGGTTCTCCCATTAATTTGGTGAGTGAATCGACTGCTGAAGCGTGTGGTTTGGATATCGTCGTTGACGATTTTGGCTATGACGACTACATTGATTGTGATGAATCGTTTACCCTCCCATCATGCATTGTAGGTCTCACTTCTTTCCGACTGGTCCACAGTGCTAGTGGTTATGAGATGTGGTTTGACGGCTTTGTGGTTGAGGATGGGTATATGAATGCTGCAGTCGCAGCAGGTGCTCCATTCATGGAACACAACGATTTGTCTATTAGGCCCTTCAAACACAAGATCATGTTTGGTGACGAGGTTGTGTTCACTTACACTGATTCGACGGTAACCGCAGGTTGTGTTGATATGCCTGTGCACACAGTGATGAGTGATGCTGTCCGTGTAGTAAGGATGGAGACAGAGTGTGAGTGTGTATGTGAGCCTACACCTGAACATACAGTTCATGGGCAGTGTGATGTCCCTGTGCAGATGACTAAGACTGCAACAAGTACTAGTGCATGTGGGTATGAGCGTTCACATGAGTCTGCATCAATCGAGTCTGAACATGACAATACTCAGATAAGTACTATGTCTGCCCAGAAGTGCAAAGAGAGTGAGACACATGAGCAATGTGTTGGGGATCAGCCAGATGGTAGTCGTGAGTGGTTTCTCGAGAGTATGGAGAAAGAAAGTGACACTGGTGGTCAGTCTGAAGTATGTCAATCTGTTACATGTGAATGCTTTCCTGAGAATGAGAGGGAAGATGAATGTGGCATTAGTACCCAGTCTGAAGGTGACAATCCTGGCGTTGACCTTGTTGCTAAGGGTGATGGGTTGGACGATTTTCCAGTTACACATAGGAGTGAGTCCTCTAGTATTCTGACCATTCCATGTAGTGGATCTGAGGTTGACCGTCCCACTGCTACTCCTGTCACTGAGCCCAGCTCTGCTTTTCCCTGTACGGAGGTCAGTAGTGTTACCATGGTTACTGAGCGTAGCTCTGAGTGTGACTCTCATGGGACTGGTGCTGCTCCCTCTTCTAGTGAACATAGCATCTGCTCCTTAGTTTCCATGGATAGTTCTGGGTCCTCCCTAAATGAATGTACACACACTAAATCCCCAGTTGTTGACATCACGTGTGTTACTTCCATCACTGAGCCTAGCTCTGATCCCCCTGTACATGTATGTACTTCTGAGTGTGATCCTGATATGCTTGTGTTCATCACTGAGCCTCGCTCTGGGAATCCCATAGGACATACACTGATGGGACTCCACCCATCTCCTGAGAGTGTTGGTCTTCCCAGTGCTGGCGAGACATTTCCCTCCTTGTATCCCGAGTACACCACCCCTCCTGATGATCATCAGAAGTGGCCCATCATCAGCCCTGATGGAGAGACGCCAGGTGTTCCCCACAACAGTGATTGTGTGGCTATTTCGCCTCCGCTACATCACAATGCCTATCGTGACATGGCAGCATTTAGCTACCAGTGTCGGTCTTCCCTTGACCGGAGTGACCAGCTGTCAGCCCTGGTTGTTGCTGGAGAGCCTCGTGATCCTGTCCATCAGCTGGATTGCCGTACTCTGTCACCAGACGTGTGCCCATCAACCAGTCAGACTGCGGTTTCTGTCCTCGCTGCTGACCAGTCACGAACCCCCAATGCCGATGATGACACCCTGGGCCTCCACCTGTCCTTGGATAGTGCTGACCCTGCCTGCTTTGACGCTAGCCCAACCTGGAGTTCATTCCCCTGGACCTTTGGCCACCGCCTGCCTTCAATCCCTGTTGAAGGAGGTCCTTCTTGTCGCCCCCTTGATGGTGCTCTGCATCTTGCCAGCTGGATGATGACCACCAAGCGCCATCCTGTTCCCCAACCTCCTACCAGTGACATCACCGACTGGTTAACTATGGACGTCAACTGCTCCCCTGTGCCTTGGATCGCGCATCCCCCAGCACCCCCAGCCTGTACTGGCCTCGCAGTGCCGTACCACCCTCCCTTGTCCCCAGTAACTCCAGGTTGAAGGACTTAAGTAGGGTATTTTACCCCCGTGTCATCTTCTACTGTGTATTACTCTATAAGTTGTTTTGTTTTTTATTTTCCCTTAAACCATGGTTAGTATAATTACAGACATAATTCTGATAGGTTTATGTAGGGAGACTATAACTTCATATCCTCCGCATTGCAGGATATTTTGTTTCTCAAATTGGCATTAAGGTTATGTTAATTGTGTTTATTATTGTCACAAGTGTGCCATTTCTTCTCAAAATTTATGATTTTTTCTTTTTTAACAGATGAAGGGAATATGTTAAGTTATATGTTTCAAGTGTTTTATCATTCTTATTGCGGCTCAGTGTCAATACACATGTAGTAAGTTGTAGTAAGTTATGAACATAAAACTTTGTTACCGGTATATTTTTTTATTTGCCAGCTCCTTGCAGCATATCTTACAGTCTGCATGTTTTATACATGTATTGAAGAGTCCAATACTTCCCATTATTTCCATACTTACCTCAGTATCAAGTCCACAGGGAGTTTTTTTTTTTCAGATGTGACATACAGCTGTACGCGTATTTTGCTTTCCGGAAGGGAACGCACATTCTCCTCTTTCTACTGTGTGTTGAAGTCTTTTAAAGTGTATGTGCTGGTTTTCAATATGTACTAGGTTTATTACCTATTGGTACTCACTGCTGGTTAATTCACATTGTGATGTCGGTTTTGTTTTATTTCTGGAGTAAAATGCCTAAAAAGTTGTATACCAGCTTATCCTATGCTGGCGTCTGTACATATTGAATTTTCATACATCTCGCACATTTTTATATACAGTGTCAGTTGTAAGTTGTATCATCTCTAGGCATTGTTGCCATATTGCATGCCGGATCATTGTTTTTTCTACCAGTCATTCATTTTCATGATATGATATACATATTTGATATACATGTATTCCTATTTCGCTTACGACCACAGATTTTCTGTGGGGCAGATACATGTACCCATTCTCCAGACCTGTCCTGCTGTCCACCTTTTGTAGTATCCTATGCGGATATCTGTAACATGAATGAATGTGTTTCATGAATGTGAATACAGTACATGTCATTTTTGGTATATCATAACAGTTTCCTTTGTACTTCAGGACAATTTTTATATCTAGATAGATTTCACACTTTACAGCCAGTATTGGTAGATATTGGATAGTGTTTTTCCTTTTTTTTTTGTGGGCATCTGTACTAAATATGGTTATATTTATTGCTCATTGTAGTCTTGGGCAACTGCAGGTGTTTTTTTTTCACACTTCTCCCATCTACACACATACATGTATATGTGTGTGGCCCTTTGTCAGTATTTTACACCTAGTACTGTATAAGTAATCGTTAAGATGATATTATTAATTTTTGGCTGTTATATTAATATTTGTACACATTATTCTTCCTTTTGCAAGGCTGATTCATTGGATGTGTTTGGCTTAAGGAGTAAAGAGGAAGTGAGGTATGATGTAAGTGTTTTTGAGTATTTTTGATAGGGGTGCGTATTGAGGTACACTATAACTATGTATGTAGGTACAGTTTGTACAATTGTAGTTGTATGTACTCTCATTGGTTGCTGTGTACAGTCCCGTACATAACATTTTGTGATTGATTTTACTCTGTCAAAGTTTGGAGTTTAGTGTAACTTATTTATGAGTTACTGTGTGTGCTCAGAAATTATAGATGTGTTAGGCAGTTTGATGGTGGTAAAGAGTGTTTTGATTAATGGAGGTGTTTTAATCAACATAGTTTCAGCATGATAATTGTGTTATGAGTGATGTTATGTTCACTCACTGTGTAAGTAAGGTAGGCCTGATTATGTGTGTTTGTGATAGTGCAGTTATCGTTGCGTAATCAACCTAAATTGTTCTAATGTTATGTTAGAGATTGTTTAATTTGTTTTATATATGTATGTGATCAACATTTATTCTTAGAGTAGGCCGCTATAGATAACAGTCATGCAACAGTTTTTAGTTATTCAGCAAGAAGGAAGTTAATACCATGTAGTTGTTTGTTTATACATTGCTACATTGTTCAGAGTTGGGCCCTATGTGATGTGAAGGATAGTGTGTATGATTGTCGTTTTGCTCATGCATATAGCCTGACACCATGTTGTTGATCAAGGCTATTTCAGAAACAGCAGTTTCGAGTAGATGCGTACAGTATGTTGTTGATCAAGGTTATTTCAGAAAGAGCAGTTTTGAGTAGATTGTATGTACAGGGTAGTACCATCATTTTAATAATAAGAGGAATGAAGAAAGGGATCACGCCATTATGATTATAATTATAGTTAGGTTGTATCAAGTGGCGTTCCATACTCTGATCGGTTTCCACGTGTTGTGCATGCAACGTGTTACACCCGACGTGTGTACCTGTACCGTATAGTACCGCTGACTCGGTCACGGCCAATAAACTCTTGAACATCACATACCAAGATCGTCTGATGTTTCTCCTTATTTACTGGCGGAGAGTGTAAAGTAGAGGAGAATGGTGTAGAGTGGATGAGGTTGGTGTAGACAAGAGGAGAATGGTGCAGAGTGGATGAGGTCGGTGTAGACAAGAGGAGAATGGTGTAGAGTGGGTGAGGTTGGTGTAGACAAGAGGAGAATGGTGTAGAATAGATGAGGTAGGTGTAGACAAGAGGTGATTGGTGTTAGAGGGGAAGAAATTGGTGCAAACAAGAGGTCTGGAATATGGTGTAGACAGGAGGAGAATGGTGTTGACAAGAGGGGAATGGTGTAGAGTGGATGAGGTTGGTGTACAACTGCAAGAGGAGAATGATATTGAGTGGAGGAGATTAGTGTAGACAAGAGGAGAATGGTGTAGATAAGAGAAGAATGGTGTAGACAAAAAGAGAATGGTATAGCAGGGAGGTATGGGAAGAGACATTCCCACCTCCCTGGGTATAGAGTGGATATGGTGCAGACAAAAGGAGAACAGTGTAGAGTGGAGGAGATTAGTGTAAACAAGAGGAGAATGGTGTAAACAAGAGGAGAATGGTGTAGACAAGAGGAGAATGGTATAGAGTGGATATGGTGTAGACAAGAGGAGAATGGTGTAGAGTAGATGAGGTTGGTGTAGACAAGAGGTGACTGATGTTTGCTTCTATAGAGAGGAAGAAATTGGTGCATACAAGAGGAGAATGATGGAATTATAGACTGGAGGAGATTGGTGTAGACAGGAGGAGAACGGTGTAGAGTGAAAGAGATTAGTGTAGACCGGAGGAGAGTGGTGTAGACAAGAGGAGAAAGATGTAGAGTGGAGATGGTGTAGACAAGAGAAGGATGGTGTAGAGTGGATGAGGTTGGTGTACAACTGCAAGAGGAGAATGATGTAGAGTGGAGGAGATTGGTGTAGACAAGAGGAGAATGGTGTAGGAGTGGAGGAGAATGGTGTAGAGTGGAGGAGATTGGTACAGACAAGATGGAATGGTGTAGACAAGAAGAGATTGGTGTCGACAAAAGGAGAATGGTATAGAGTGGAGATGGTGTAGACAAGAGGAGAATGATGTAGAGTGGATGAGGTTGGTGTAGACAAGAGGTGATTGGTGTTAGAGGGGAGAAAATTGGTGCATACAAGAGAAGAATGATGTAGACAGAAGGAGAATGGTGTAGACAAGAGGAGAATGGTGTAGAGCGAAGGAGATTTGTGTAGACATAATGGAAAATGGTGTAGAGTGTAAAAGATGAGTGCAGAGTAGAGGAGATTGTCGTAGACTGTGAAGAGTGGTGTGAGGAGACAGGAATGATCCAGGAGAGGGGAGGAGAATAAATTTACCCAATGTCATTGATATTTCTGCCATAGTCTATAATAGGAGAAAAATGTTTCCCCAAGAGACAAATTAAAGGTACCACTATCTAAGCAGACAACAGGCTCCTTATGCAACGGATTGGCATATCATTGCCCTACATTAACAATAAGCACGGCTAAATACTAAAATGCTGGGAAAAAAATGCTTACTTATGTAGCTGTAGGACTATTTTTTTGTCAATCGTTGCATAAAAACAACTACGAGTACACAGAAGAATTTCATTAATCAGAACAGGCCCCTTGTTACATTAAAAAAAATGCAATCAACCATGCTAGTCGGAAAATCAAACGTAAGCAAAGTATCAGCCAATCAGAATTGAGCAGGGCCGGCAGAGCGTTTTCAAAAGTGTGGGGGAGGGGGCACTTCTGGGTTTCATGAGCTAAACAATCAAAAAAAGAAAAAAGAAAAAAAAGGTCTTCAGTGCAAAAACATAACCTTACCGTGCTCACACTTCAAGGTCTCTATCTATTTTTTTTTAGTGCCACTTAATACTTTCGGGATTAAAAAAAAAGGTGTGGGGGGGGGGGAGGGAGCCAGTGGTGACACCTTATGTATTCCTTTGTATGGTGCAAAAAAAAAGTATGGGGGGGGGGGGCGAGCCCCTCCACCCCCCAATTGTTTCCACCGGCCATGTTGAGTATTCACAGACGGGATCTCAACTTTTATACAACAGGGCGCGGATATCCCAATTCAGTAAATATAATGGATGCTCTCGTCAAGATGGCCCAGAGGATAGCAGACTTGGTGATATCTGCACGGCCATGCTGTTACTGTTTTGCTAAACAGATCTTTAGTTGGGTTCCCCCCATCCCGCTACTACTGAACTTATTTCTTTGCTTATAAACAGTTTTCGATTCTGAAGAGCACTCAAGGAAATAAAGGACAATTCCCTGTGAAAAATGAAGCGCATGTTGGAGATAAATAACAGTGACTTATTTCTGAGTTACATTTTCCCAAACAGGCCTATGTTGTAAATACCCTGAATAATAAGGATGATTTTCAGAATTACTTTTTGCTTTGAAATAAGCTTGCATGGTCATGTGGCTTTGATAAAGCTTGGGTAATATTCTAGTATTTCATTTGTGGAGAATATGACTTTAAACACAAAGGGCATGTGCATATGAATTAACTAATAACCATTTATTTTCATGTTTTGCATAAATCTGGCCACTGGATTCTATAAGTTTGACATATTATAAACTAAGTTTAGTAGTACATGCATCAGTATAAAAGGTGAAAACTGAGCTGTGCTATTGCACCTTCAAAATATTTTATTTAGCTTCATGATATTAAATTGTGCAATCACTTGAAGTGACAAGAGTCTTTGACATACTTTAGTTTCACTTGTTTTCTCTCTTGATAATGATCACCATAACTGTTGAACAATTCAAGATGTTTCCTTGGTTTTGTGTAGTATAATAAGAAATATATAAATGATGAGAAAATAAAAGGAAGCCGCAAAATGTTGACGATAATGAATGAATAATAATTAGTTCGGAAACGGTCCAGGACCAGTCCTAACTCCTCAATGTAGCGCACACAATGAATTTAGCACTATTTCACATTTTACCACACCATCATCGTTATGGGAAAATGAACTTTATCACACCCATCTTATTTACTTTGCCGGGAGGAGCACAATCTGACGACTGTTTACATCTCCAGCTTCTACAACATTTTGGTAATAGCAAGGTAGGTCATGAAAATGGTGTTGACATACCATTCAACCATTTTAGCACTTTTATTGGTAGTTATAGATTTATGAAATACGGTGTCCGTGGGTTGAAATGATGACATTTATCTTGGTTGCAACGCCAAAGTCGATGCGGTGCAACATCACTGAACGAGTACTGCTCCACTCCCATCCCTTCCCTCACCCGCTACGTTCTGCGGCCGCAGTGAGCTGGGGCCCCGATGCCATCAATAGCACTCGGGCTGTGCATTATACGCATGCATTATTATGTCAGTTCCGTGTGCTGTGTTGTATGCATAATTGTATTGCTTGGCTGCTAGCTGCTATCGCTTTTGACGTTTTCGCTCGGCTTACTTGAATGTTGTGGCGTAAAGAGATGTGAGTGTATAAATTCCCCATTTTTACATCACATTTTAACTTAAATTTCAGATAATGGGAGACAAGCATTCCAGGCATTGCATTGACAAGGTGGTAGATTTGTACAGAGGAACTGTTCGTCAAGTAACGTTAGATCTATATCTACTGTAGTGAACCCCTCATCATGCCATGCTCATGAGTCATGGCTCGGCTCAAAGAGTCAGGGGGCTACTGAGCTGAGGTAAGAGAGTGGATCGTTTCACTGGATTTTTTTTTTTCCTTCTTCTGTGGCTCATAATTCCGTACTCAGAGGATGAAATTTCGACCAAAAATAGCACCAGTCATTCACAAAGTCCTGAACATTACGAATTTAGCAAAATTATGAAAATTATTCACTCCAATTTTTGGAAAATAGACTTCAAAAGCACCCCTCTACAAATGAAAAGTTGTCTTTTAGCGTGGTGTAAAATCGCATCATAATTCTGGACACGATTTTTGTAATGGAATAATTGATGTCTTTCACATCTTGTCAGTGCACCAGAATCACAATTCGTAGAATCTTACCCATGATTCACTGTACACATTCTTAATCTTACCGAGCTCGAGTGGACGACAAAGAGAAAAGTCTTTTTTACGTTTGTAGTAATGGGTAAATTGTCCAGTCCACTGAAAGAAGTAGACAAACGATCAAAATTTGGGATGTTGTGAGTGGAAATAACGACGTATAGTAGTGAATTATTAAACAATCAACTGACACTATAGCCATGGTCTGAAATTGAAGATTTTCTGAAATTAAGAAAAAAAAATAATGATTTAAAGCCCGTAACCAGTGAGTGGGTAAGCCATGATTGCATGAATTTTAACTGGAAATATCTTTATTGTATGTTTTGTAAGGGTTCGTTAGACAACACACAGAATGACTGATATCGACACCAGGAATATGCAATCTGTTCTCTTTTACTTTTGCCGGCACGGCACACAAGCTTTACCTCTTCGTCGTTACATCGTCGTTTCTCCTTCTTCTTTCTCTTACATCGATCTCCACCAATCGTGATCGTGATCGTTCTACATAATCGATCTACTATCGTAATCGTTCTACATAATCGATCTACTATTCCCCTTACACTCCCCCCTCAAAATTCTTCTACAGAATTTTCAAACATTTAACCAAACAAAGACAGGTTAACACAACTTCTCATACTTTAAATACTACAGCTATTATACAACGTCCAAGTAGATCCTTGTAATTTGATTGGAGGATTGTCGGTCACGTGATATTCAATAAGTACTCCATTCAGCGCGCCGTGCAATTTTGGTTCTATTTTTGCGTGCAACTTGGTTCGATTTTTTCGTTCTATTCCACGGTTCGAGAAATTGTACGGTACTGCGTGTACTGTGTGTTGCATATTGAGGATCGCATGCAGCTAGCGCAGTGTACGTGTGCGGTACATGCATGCGCGTACGTAGGCCTTCGTAGTGGTAGTGTACGTGTATGAGCGCTAGGCTGTGACCTGTATCTAAACGCACTGATTGCACAAGCCAGAAAGAGAATCGCAGTGGATCCACATGTAAGTATGGCTATATTTTTCATACATATATAGACTTCTAGGCCTACTTAGACCAAAAAGATCTACTTGGACGTTGTATAAATCAAATAGTGTATGGTCTTTACTCGTGCAATGGAACAAGATTTCGCACTCGGTGAAAGATGAGGCGCTCTATTCAACTCGGCTTCGCCTTGTTGAATAGAGCGCCTCTATCTTTCACCTCGTGCGAAATCTCGTACCATTGCACTCGTGACCATTCACTATTTGTATACTAAACAATGCACACTACCCTGAACTACACTTTCGTTTTAACGTCTAAATGTCACTTACACCACAGTGTAAATAAAACTATGTATTCTAACCTCTGTATACAAACAACTTTAGTATTCATATATGCTGCTACCCAGGCGCTGTGTCAGTGGTACATGACAATACGACTGAAGTCCATGAAACGTGCAAATGTGAGAGTATTATTTTGTCCACATAAATGACCAAATCTGACAGGTGTTGTGAATATAGTGTTGAATTTCCTAGGCCTTTTCACCACTTCATTGAAATCTTTCTGAACAGGCTAAAACAAAATACCAGTGCACTGTCAGCATGCTATAAACATACAGTACATTAATGTCCTTAACATCATAACAGATACTGTTAGATACAACATGGAAAAATAATCCATGTTCACATACACATCTTTCAAAACACAACAAAAAACACCAGTCCTTTCTCCAAAATCAGCAAGCACCAATGTCCAAGGTGATAGAAAATATTAAAAACTTTCACTTGTCCTAATATTCTTTGTTGTTGTCGTGCAATACACAGTTTTTTCAGTGTTCATTACACTTCCTGTGACAGTGTTCAATCGTCCTTACAAAGTTTCATTTGGTCCGCATGCACGATGCGTGTGTTTCGGGGGTTGTTCTTGTGGACAACCAAGAAAGTCACAGGTGTCACACGCTTTCGCACAATGTATTGTCCCGCCCATCGTGGCGCTAGCTTCGCACTGAAGGACTTTTTTTGTGTTTGACAATGGAAATGTCTTGATTAGCACCTGGTCCCCTTCTTGCACGCGTACCTCACAACGGCGCTTGTTGTAATGCTTCGCTGCGTCATCTCTTGCCTTCTGTTGGCGAAGCTCCAACTCCGGGTCGCTTGGAAGGTCGGTACACACTGCTGCAGGGGGTCCAAGCCTGTTCGTCATTGGGGAGTTCAGTTTCCTACCAAACATGAGGCGGGCAGGCTCCACTCCTAGAGCGTCGTGGCAACTGGAGTTCAAAGCAAAGGCGAATTCCGCCACATGTACATCCCATAGACGATGATCATCTTCAGTGTGTGCCTGGAGCATTGCCTTCAAATTGCGGTTGACTCTTTCCACCCAATTACTCTGAGGATGATATGGAGTGGTGAAAACTTGTTCCACTCCCCATTCCTCGCACACCGCTCTGAGATTCTTCCCCCGGAATTGTGAACCGTTATCTGAGATGAGTGCCTTGGGAGGTCCATATCTGCAGAAAACCTGTCTGACCAGGGCACTTGCGACTGAACTACTTGTGGCAGACTTCAGTGGGATCACTTCCACGAACCTGGTGCATCGATCCACAGCAACCAAAAGATATTCATGTCCCCCATAGCTTCGAGGCAGTGGTCCCATCAGATCTACACCAAGCCTTTCCCATGGAATCACTGAACCAGTGGAGATCATCTTTCCTGGTTTCTTTTGGTACACTGGTTTGGTTTGTTGACAGATACGGCAACTCCGAACAAAACTCCGGACGCTTTTGGACATTCCTTTCCACCATAGATTCATGTCCTTCAACCTCTGGAGCGTTTTTCTTCGTCCCAGATGTCCTGCACTTGGTTTTGCATGGACTTCCAGTAGAATTGCTGGTTGCAGCTCCTTAGGCACTACTAACGACCCATCCTGGCAGTACAATAGGTTGTCCTTGAGGTAGAAGTGTCCATGGTTGGTATCAGGATTTGTTGCCATCTTCTCACGAATGAGATTCAGCGTCGGGTCCCGTCTTTGTGCAGTGGAAAAGGCCACCTTATCCAGGGGCACAGTGTGTACTGTTTTGGCGTGTGTTTCAGGAGTGTTGGTACTTGTCTCTTGGCAAGCCGGGCAGGAGAAGAGTTCCATGGCATCTGCCTCTTCTTTGGTGAGCGAAACACACCGTTGGTGGAACCAGCCATCACACTGATCGCATTGAATCCAGTCGATCACTTTCCCACTAGGCCGACAGCAATCTTTGAAGTCACACTCTTCCTCTTCAGTTGGCACTACTTCCACCACCCCAACCACCATGGGTATCCCATTTATCCTAGAGAGAGCATCTGGGACATGGTGTTGGGAACCTGGACGGTAGATCACCTGAAAGCGGAAATCCTGCAAGCGAAGTACCCATCGAGCAAGTCGTCCATTCTGTTTATTTTTCCGGAAGAGCCAGCACAGTGCCTGGTGGTCAGTTACCACTCGGCAGCTTCTCCCCTCAAGGTATGGTCGCCATTTCTCCAAGGCCCAAACTACAGCCAAGCATTCCTTCTCAGTGGTACTGTAATTGCGTTCTGCTTTGGAGAGGGTGCGGCTAGCAAAATCGATGGTCTTTGGCCCTGATGGTGTGCTCTGCGTGAGAATGGCACCAAGCCCCACATCACTAGCATCCGTGTGAACGGTGAACATTGCAGTCTCATCCGGATAACCAAGAATGGGTTCAGTCATGAGGGCATCCTTCAGGGTTTGGAAGGCATGTGTACATTTGTCATTCCAGGTCCACTTCTCTCCCTTCTTCTTGAGGGCAAAGAGGGGTGCAGCCACATCTGCATAATGGGGAATGAACTTTTGGTACCAGCCCATCATCCCAAGAAACCGTTCCAATTCCTTGAGATTCTTTGGGGATGGGTAGGATTTGATGGCTGAGAGTTTCTCCGGATCCGGTTTGAGTCCTTCGGCACTGACAATGTGGCCCAAATACTTCATCTCGGCCCTCATCAGTTGACACTTCTCCTCATCGACTGTGAGCCCAGCCTCCTCCAATCTCTTGAAGATGGCTCGAAGATCTTCCAAATGTTGGGGAACATCTTGGGAGAAACACACAATGTCATCTAAGTAGACATAGCAACAGCGACCGATCAGCTCTCCAAGAACCTTTGACATCAGCCTTTGGAAACTGGCTGGGCCATTCACCAGACCAAAAGGAAGGACCTTGAATTGGAATAGACCCTGGTCACAAATGAAGGCTGTTTTCTCAACGTCTTCAGCAGCAATACCCATTTGCCAGTATCCGCTGCGAAGATCTAGAGATGAGAAGACTGTTGCACCATGTAGTGACCCCAAAATGGAATCAACAGTGGGCATCGGGAACGCGTCCAGCTTTGTCACCGCATTCAGACGCCGATAGTCAACACACATTCTGTACTTATTTCCCTTTTTTGGAACCATCACAACTGGGGATGCCCATGCGGACTCTGAAGGTTCAATCTTTCCTGTTTTCAGGAGGCCGTCAATTTCCTCCTCTACAGCCTTCCTCTTTTCTGGTCCCATCCGATACGGGTGCGCACGCACTGGGGTTGCATCTCCTACATCTATCTTGTGTGTAGCAACATTGGTGTGCCCCGCTTCAGGTGAAAAGACAGTGTGAAACTCTTCTATTAAGTCTTGAAGGTGTTGACTTTCGATAGGGGTGAGGGCAATCTCTGGTTGAGTGGGTTGCCCCATATGTTCGACTTCATCATTCTCATCGATTTCTGTGGTTTCTTCAGGGTGGAAGCCCTGCATTGAGAACTGCATGCACCTGTCATTTCCCTCAGGACCAGTTGTGCTGAAAGAACCACTACTGAAATCCAAGACCAAGCCAACCTGCTTGGCAAAATCTACTCCAAGAAGGACTTCAGCTGGGAGATTGTTTACAACTCTGAAGGTCCTATCCACAACACTACCCCCTATTTCGACTTTGGCATGCACCATTCCCGCCGGAGTCAATATGGTGCCATCAACCATGCGAAGGGATCCATCTTCATCTTGAGATGCTGGATTGAGCCCAAGGTGATTAGCTAGCCTAGTAGTCATGAGAGATTCGCTGGCGCCAGTATCTACCAGGGCATGAATCTTGCAAGAGGTTGTTTGCGGACCACTCAGCCCAATATCCACCATTGGCATCTCTTCTCGATGGGGTGCCAAAAAACTGCAGTCTGCACTAGTTTTGACTGGAGTCGAAGCTTGAGTTGAAGCTTGGGTTTCTTGGGCTGGGAGTTTGGGGACGTGTTTGGGGCACTCCGCAATGCGGTGTCCAAGCTGGCCACATCCATAGCAACTCATGTTGAATGTTCTTCTGCTACGAGTTGGATCACCACCAGTTCTTGGCTTGCGAGGAGTAGGATTGTCTTCAACCATGGAAAAATTGGCCTTGCGATGAAGCAGTAGCTCATCTGCCAATCGTGCCAAGTCATGCAATGACTTGCACCGTGCCTCTCTCAGTTTCAGACGCAGGGATTCGTCAGACACAGACACAAGAAACTGGTCCATCATGATTAAATTCAGGCTGCGCTTCACCTCGGGTATGTTAAAGGTGCTCTCTGAAATCTCTAGCCACCTCAGCAAGTTCTCTTGGAGTCGATATCCAAACTCTTCAAAGGTCTCACCTCCTTTCTTTGCATCAGTTTTGAATCTGACCCGATAGGCATCAGGGGTCAGGTTGTATCTGCGTTTTATGGCTCGAACAATTGTGTCATAATCCTCCTTGTCTGTACCATCCAAAGCATGAAATGCCTGCTGTGCTTTGCCAGTCAAATATGGTTCTAGCAAACGGGGCCAATCTGCTCTATCCTGATCTACAGATTTGGCAATGCGTTCAAAAGTGCTGAGGTAACACTCGATATCATCATCATTATGCAAACCTATCAACTGTGGACTCGACTTCAGAGCACTTTGGTTTACTACTTGCATGAATGAATCACATAACTTTTCAGTCTCCTCCTGTCTGGCTATGTTCATATGTTGCATTACTTTGAGGAGTTCATCTGCAGTAATGGCTTTTTGCATTTCTGGTTTATTCTCTTGGGAACGTACCTCTTCCACCATGTGAGGCAACTCCACCAAACATTCTATTCTCTCTGCCTTGGTTTTCACTAGTTGTGTATCTATGTGGTTCAACTCACATAGCTTAGCAATGTATTCCGCAGTAAAGCGATTCAGATATGCTGACCGACCTGACATCTTGGTGACCTCAAGACATATAAGCTTGGAAAAAAAAAGAAAAAGAAAAACTGAGCTCACACACTAGAGGCCGCACAGTATCAAAAAAAACCAAAGCAATTTATCTTGACCACAACCAAAAAACTCAAACCAGCCAATGCAGTGTTAGTGTGTCAGGATATTAAAATACTTGGTTTACTTGTTATATTTTCTCTCTTTATTTAAGCCCTTTTCATCTAAATTCTACAATCAATTTAAATTTAATTAAATCTCAACCACCAAAGCTACCAATTACAAAAACTTAATATAAAAATTTACTCTAAAAGTAACATACAAAATTCCTATCCACTTATGCAATAAAAAAAATCATACACATGTGCCTTATTGTTTGTCTTGCGTCTGTGTCGATATTTTGATGGAATGTCTACCGTGGTGATGTTCCTTACCCTTGTATCTCTTTTCCATTAAGTGGTGTATTTGGTAAATTCGTTTAGGGTTCACCTCTTTTTCCGTTTTCACCACAAACGCTAAATCAGCAATGAATTCATGTGGACAGAAAAGTGAACTGATCCTCAAGTAAGTCTGCCAAGGGACAGCATTCACGCAAACTCTCTGTGTACCATGTGAAAAAGCTCCACATCGAAACCATCCACCGACGAGTGCTTCTAATCTATTCACCCGTCGATGATACGCAGCGTTGGGAATCACTACGTTCACTGCTCACGGAAAAGTGTATAGCTGGGGCTACACAGTAACTACACAATGCGACACCAATAGCATGTCGCCACATCAAATCGAGAGTGTCAAACCCGGTTAATATCCTACATTCATAGTCATCACTAACCCTGCTCGCAGCACCAAATGTAAGGGTTCGTTAGACAACACACAGAATGACTGATATCGACACCAGGAATATGCAATCTGTTCTCTTTTACTTTTGCCGGCACAGCACACAAGCTTTACCTCTTCATCGTTACATCGTCGTTTCTCCTTCTTCTTTCTCTTACATCGATCTCCACCAATCGTGATCGTGATCGTTCTACATAATCGATCTACTATCGTAATCGTTCTACATAATCGATCTATTATTCCCCTTACAGTTTTCAGCATATAAGGCATCACTCCTTCCTGGCTAGGCACTGATATTGTATTTTGTATTGAAATCCTTAACAACAATTGATGTAGTATGGGCATGAAAGATCAAGGCCCTGGTATTGACTTGCGTAAGCAAGCTCGCTGGGCAACAACATTTTTTGTTATGTATACATGTGTGTGCATGTGTGTTTCTTCATTCCTGATTTATGATTTTCTATGGAGGGGGTTGGGGATGGGAGGGTATGGTATTCCTAAGAATATGAAATATCCTAGTAGTAGCACTAGTCAGTATTCAAATTTTTCTGCCTTGGTCTCATTTATAAACATCTTTATTTTGACGCTTCCATAATTTATTTTACATTTGCTTGAATTGTCACTACTGCACTGCCAACAGAATGACTACTTGTGTCTTCAGGAAAAAAAAACCAAACATTTATCATAAGTGTGGCAGAATACATCTAGAGATAAAGAAACAAGTTAATGATACTAAGATACTATGAAAGAATCTATCACTGCTGTACATTGAAAAGATTGCCATTTAACATAGAGTACACTTACCTTATCCTGACCTGGTACTAACCGTACTGCTTGTTTGAGATTTTGCATGACAATGGAGTACCACAGGTACTCGATCACTTGTACGTGATACACAAATACATACTGCATGCTTTATTTTTTAACATATATACCATGTAAGATTCTTTCTAAAGGCCCTTTATAATTATGTATGTGTATTATGTTTTGTTTTTCTGCTGATGCTGCAAACTGATTTTATCAACTTTCTACCAGTGAATAATTACATGAATTATAAAAACAAGAACCAGCTAGTGCATGCTTCTGTTATCTAATCTGTCACTTATATTTAAAAGTCTGCCATTTTATGTTATCCAATTATTTTGTTGAAAGTGTTGTGATTTGATGTTGAAATATATATGTGTTCTTTCTGCATCTTTTCCATCCAGACAGCCTGGGGAAGAATGGCCAAGTCTTGAGGTGGATCAACTCTGGACTTTGGATCCAGTTTTACATTTATGACAAATTGGACATTACAGAGACTTCACTGACACACCTATAGAGTCATATGGGCAGAAGCTTGTACACCGTGTTGAGATTGGGACTGAGTCATGAGGAAGGCTAGAAGTCGTCTGTCCCGTCTGGCGTCAGCCATCTTCATCCGACTCTTTCACACTGGACTCACAGTGGGCATCTTTTGTGTGCTGGTCTTCACCGACACAGGTAATGTGGCCCTCCCGTGTCAGAACACCGACATCTAGTGTCGGGTGTAATCTGTGTGTTTAATATTGTTTTCATCTTTACACAAATTGCATCCTTGGTGTAGTGATAAAGCATCTTGGGGAAGACATCAGTGTTAACTGTACAAGAATGTAGTTTACCAATGGTATTTCTTTACTCCACTTGTTTAACTTAATAAGATTTTGATAAATGCCATGAAGTGCCCCTCTAGTTAATGTCTCTGTATTTACTTTTCATTTTTTTTGACAGAATTACATCATGCTATCTACAACAAGAGCATACTATACACAGGTGCATTTGTTTGCCTTGTCGTGTTCACAAGCATCTTCTACTTCATTGCCAGCCTCATGAATCCGGGCTATGTGACAAATGATGAAGAAATGGTAAGTAGATATCTTGTGATATAGTGTGTTTCATCTTCACACCGTGATGTAGCAATGTACCAAAACAAAGCAACAAATAAAACAAAAACAAGAAGAGTGATCAATGACAATGAGCAAAGGCTGTACGACAAACAACATAAGAGTGCACTGTTTTACAAATGTGGGTATGATTAGCCATGTAGGGGGTAGTGGAAAAGTACTGCCTGAGCTAGAAATGTGTTATGTAGAATTGAAAGGTGAGTGCTGTGTCGTCACAGGAGAGACAATATCTACTGGTTCCTCCCCCTCCCCCCCCCCCCCAAAAAAAAAAAGACATATGGAAAATAAATAAATAGATAAGTGAATGGATGAATAAATGGATGAATTAATGAATAGATAGATAAATAAATAGGTAGATAGGTAAATGAATTTATAAATGAATAGAAAAAGTGCATATTCTGGGAATATATAATCCGGGTATAAAGAGTGTATTCATGTATTTTTTCCTTCCATTTCAAATGCATGCTCACACTTTCGATCAAGTTGAGCAAGTTAAATTCCCCCTCATTTCTCTTCTCTCTTATTCTGCCTTCGTATCACGAAGGGATTATGCTTGTATGATGTTTTATGCATTCTATGAGAGCAGTATATTACTATCGTTGGAGAAAATTTCAAATTTGCTTCACTAGCAGATGAGTACTAGGTGTGATATTCATCATGCTTATAAGAAAAAAAATCCCTAAAGATTCAGTGTGCGACATAGATCTGAGATCAGGTGTTTATTATGATATGACACAAAATGTAAAATCCATTCAGAGACATAGAAAGAAAAAACAAGTGTCAAAGACAGAGTAACCATTGACATCTTCAATTCCTTTGCAGAATGGCTGGAGTAGGGTCGACTCCAGCGATGACGAAAGTGCCGATGAGACGGTGAATGACGAAGACAGCGGGGAGACGGCCAAAATGGTGAAAGAGAAGAAGAAAGCAGAGGCCACCAGGAAGTGCAGCTACTGCAGAGTGAAGGTTGGTTTGAAGTGGTTACTGCCGAAGCTAGTGTGTTGTGCCATAACGGCTTTGCATTTTGAGTCACAGACATCAATTTCTTTGATTTCCTTCTTAGTGGAGGGATATCTGATCTCTTAGGGAGATCTGTAATCCTCTTGTAATAAGTGGTATTGTATTCATTTTTGTTTGTAAGTCAAAAACATGTGGTCTACATTCTCATCATCTACTACATTATTGGTCCTTCCTGTAATTTTACTCTTTGATATCTGGACCCCAGAAATACAATTTGTACAGAACTTGTTTTAACATTTGTACTATGCCAATTTGTTACTTGAAGAGTCTTATCAAAGATGCTATGCAGTCACTAGGGGAGGGGGGGGGGGGGGAGGGGGGTATTTCATGAAGCATTTTGTCAGATGTTTTTTCTGACAACTTTGCTCCCAGCCAATGAGATGCAAGGATTTCAATAGCTTATGTCTGACATGTCTGAAAAAATGTCTGACAAAATGCTTCATGAAATGCCACCCAGGTATGCTTTGTCGATAGATTCATTTTAATTAAAGTGTATTGCAAACAGACCACATACTCCAGCCATTCTCTTTGCTGTATCTCAATCAGATTTTGTTCAGTTACCATACTTAGTAACAAATACCACATAAAATGCCCATAGGTGATCAATGGTTGCGCATCTGCTGCCTCAGTAGCTTCAGTGGAATATAATCAAAAGCAACCACTGTCAATTACTTGCCAGCAGTAGTTGCCAGCAGGAACTATAGGGCTGTATTGATCCTTCATCTGCCTATATTTAATGAGTTCACTGGTACCCACTTAATACTGTAAAACATGATATATTCGCAGCATGAATTTTTTGCGAATTGGAGCCGACGGCCTTTTTTGCGGCATGAAATTTTCGCGAACTGCCACTGGCATTCAATGCATATAGTGTAGACAAGAACTTTTGCGTGCATTTTAATTTCGCGAATCTTGGCGCTTGCGAAATTCGTGAAATTAAAATGTACGCGAAAATTCCTCGTTTTACAGTAATGCACAAAATGATTGTTTTGAATTCTGGGACCATTCCCCACTTCTGATTTGTAACTGTTTTTGATGCATTACTGGTACAAGAACTCTGTTTATATCAACAATACTCTCATTAAGATCACAAACAGTTATGATTTTTCCCATCCATGTATTGTATTAATGTGGTGCTCATGACTTTTCAAAGTGAAGTGCATACCTTGAAAATGTGTGATTGTGTGTGTGTGTGTGTGTGTATGTGTGTTGGGGGGGGGGTAAATGTTAGATTCTGGAGGCTACTCTCAGCCTACTCTACAGGTCAGACCATGAATTCTACTTTCATTATTAGATCTTGGCTTGAGATGATAATTTATTCTTCGCCAGTACATCTTTGATAACTGACCAACAACCTTTATATCAAGTAGATGACACTGATTTTTACTTTACCATGACAGCCTACCTAGCAACCTGAGAGATTACCCTGAAAATATGTTTCTTGTAAGACGGTCATGCCTACTTTACCATTATATCCTTTCAACCTGAGACTTACTACCCATGTAATACAGTAAGGACACTGATTTCTACTTGCTATTCCATCCTAGCAACCTGAGAGGCTACCCCTATGTTACATTTAAGACACTGATGTCTCCTTTACCATTGCATCCTAGCAACAGGAAAACACTACCCATATGTTACGTTTAAGACAATGATATTCCTTTACCATTGCATCCTAGCAACCTGTGAGGACCAAGCACTGTGATGACTGTGGGAGATGTGTGCGAAGGTTTGACCACCACTGCCCCTGGCTGGAGAACTGTGTCGGAGAGAGGAACCACCGTTTCTTTTGGTTCTTCCTCCTCTTCCAGTCCACTCTCATCATTTGGGCCATCAAAATCACCTGGTATGACACACTTGAAAGGAATCTTAGATATCAATTCAGTTTTAGAATGCTCTAGGGTCCCACTATCTCTGCGTGTTAGTACAAGCTACCACTGAGTATTTTACCTGTAGATATAAATCAGAAACATATCTGAGCTATGGTTACAAAAGCTTTTGTAATACGGCATACTGTCTTTCCAATATCTTATGGTGTGTCTTACTAAAACATGTCAGTTGTTACTTTATTGTACTGTTGCATAAACTTGACTTTTGATACTCTTTGAGGAAAGTTTACATTAGTTATTGGGCATTGTCTTAACCTGTACCTGCACTTCGTAAATGAAGTATTTTGCCTCTTCAGCGATGGACCTGGTGAGATTGGATTCTGTTTGTTCCTGTCCATACCAGTCATTGATGGAGCCAGACATTTTCATGATTGTTGTGAGGAAAAACACACTTGATTAGAGAAAAAAAATTACATTGGCTTATGTCTGCATACTAAGTGCTATCACACTTCCAGTGGAAATGAAATGCAACTATTTGTAAAATGGAAGAATATGGAATCTAATATCTGCCTTGACAGTGGAATGCTTCCATGGTGCATACAGTTGTTGTTGTTGTATTTTATTTTGCTTAAGAAGTTGAAATAGTATTTAAGTGAAAATGAGGCAAGCAAGAAGGAGTTGAATTTATTTCTAGTGCACTCAAGTATGGAATGCTGAATTGCGATGCTCTCTCTCGTGAATCCCGGCAGGGGCGGATTCCACTGGCACCCCACCATCCAGGACTGGCTGCGGGCCAACGCCCTCTGCCTGATCTGCATGCTGGTGCTGAGCATCAGCGCCGCGGCCGTCGTCTCGCTGCTCGGCTGCCACACCTTCATGCTTCTGACCAACCAGACAACGTGGGAGTTCATGTCGCGCCACCGCATCACCTACCTGCGCAACCTGGACGAGTCGGCGAACCCCTTCGACGAGGGCTACTGCCGCAACTGCCTCAAGTTCTTCTGCTACTGCCCCTACCGCAGCTGGGACGTCATGCTGGTTAGGTACAGCAGTAGCTCCAAGAGCTCGGCCTGATCATTCTTAAGCTCCCGCTCTCTCAGTCTCTCTTTGTCCAGATCTAACCCTCTGTTACCTTGGACATGTTCAAGCGTTCACTAAAGCGAACCAAAACAAATTAGTCCTGTGCATACTGTAACATATCATGCCTGATGTGGCGTGTTCAAGTGCTCTGTGGAGGTAGCGTACCTCATAAGTTATTTTTAGGGGTGGTCGCACGTTTTGTAGCAACAGGCTCATGCACCTACCATGCTTACGCTACATTACAGGTGTCCCAAACAAAGAGAGTCAATGCTATGTGCGTGTCATGCGCATTCTTCTCATGTCAGCTTCTAGTACGGTTATAGTACGCTTTTGGAGCACATCACGAATTGGTCCACTTTTGGCTTGATGTAGTATGGTACAGTACAATTTAGGAGCATTCAAGTGCTCCTCTTGTATGGGTACGGTATGGTACGCTTTAGAAGAGCGCTCAAATGTACCCCTTGTCTCATTTAGATACTGTAAAACATGATATATTCGCGGCGTGAATTTTTCGCGAATTGGAGCCGACGGCCTTTTTTGCGGCATGTAATTTTCGCGAACTGCTACTGGCATTCAATGCATATTGTGTAGACAAGAACTTTCGCTTGCATTTTAATTTCGTGAAATTCACGAAATTAAAATGCACGCGAAAATTCCTCGTTTTACAGTAATCAAAGTGTCCGTGTGTGTGTGTCCCCTTTAAGATGGCATTTGGTATTCTTTGTATTTTAGCCAACTCTTTTAGTAGCAGGTACAGAGTAGCTGTTCAAGCATGTAATCAAATGGCACAGCTCTCACTCTCTCCCTCTCTCTTTCTCTCTTGCTCTCTCCTTCCTCTTCTCTTTCTTTTCTTCACTCTTTCCTCCTTGTACTAGGTTTGACAGTCAGTCATTTATTTTTTTTTCTTTTGTATGATGATATTTTTTATCATTTTGTATTCCATACAACTCATATCGAGATGTTTGGTGCAAGGATGGGTGCATTTATGCTGTTATGGCCAATTTTACATCACTTCTGTTTAATCTGTTATTGCCTTCTAACACAAATTAAAGATGGAGGCAGTGGAATATCCACCAAGAAAAAAAAAAAAATCACAAATTTTTGCTGCGTAAGGGCAAGCAGTGTTTAAAAGAAAACTTGTTTGTCATCTTGTGGTATTAGACTCACATGAACATTAGTTGTATTCCAAAGTCTCTCAATTTACAATGTACAAGACAATATCTCGGCAGCATGACTGTAGTGTATGCCCACCTCTGCAGCAAAGGTGAGCATTTTTATTTTCCAACTTCAATTGGTGTCGAAATCATAACTTTGATTCTCTCAATTATCATGGACATGTATTTAGTACCACCTAAAATCTTACATAAAACTGGTTCAGTGATTTGGTACACATGTACATACTGTAAAACATGATATATTCGCGGCACGAATTTTTCGCGAATTGGAGCCTACGGCCTTTTTTGCGGCATGAAATTTTCGCGAACTGCCACTGGCATTCAGTGCATATAGTGCTGACAAGAACTTTCGCGTGCATTTGAATTTCGCAAATCTTGGTGCTCGCAAAATTTGCGAAATTAAAATGCACGCGAACATTCCTCGTTTTACAGTTTGTACCCTAGAAGATGCATCTGTTTATTGAGTGTTATGCCATTTAGATACCACACTGTGCTATCTTGACTGCATATTTCACTGTAAACCCTGTACATCTTTTCGAAAACCTTCTATGAGGTGAAGGCTTTCTATTTTTGTTATTGTTTTTTAATTTGGTTTGTTTGGAAACAGCGCCCTCTTCTGTCAGGCGGAGGTTCCAATAATCCATTCGCTTTTCTGAAACTTTTTGTCATTCAGTGCATTGGTTTGTCTGTGCTCAATGCGTTTTTATTAGTCACATTGATATAGTGCAAATTGAACGACAAGCAGCGTTGTTGTACATTGTTATTGTTGTTCCTGTATGCACGAAATACAAGGGGCCCGTTGCATAAAACTCCAACCGGATTTTTTTTCTGGTTGAAATCACAAAATTCCGGTTTGAAACTCCCAACCAGAGTTTTTATGCAACGGATTTTACGTTCTTAGGTTAGCAACCTTCAAAAATTCAGGTTGGGATTTGCCCAAATTTGCTGCTAAAAAAGTTTTATGCAACGGGACCAAGATGTACTGTAAATCTCATGAAAGTAGTGCAGAAATTCGGTCCTGCACTTATTTATGAAGTATGAGAGTGTACATTCCACACAGTTTCTTTCCCCTTTGTGTGTGACTACATTCTGCTTTCAAAATTGTTATTAATCTCACTTCTCATTTGTTGGTTTGTTTGTTTCCATGTTGTTTTTCTGTCTTGTTCATTTTCCCCATCTCTTGTATTTCTTTCTCGTTTGTTTGTTCGTTTATTTGTTGGTTGTTGTTTTTTGTTACAAGGTGCCATAGGTTGAAATGAGCAGTTCCATTTCTCTGGAAGCATTGTCTGCAGTTTCCTTTTTTTTTAAAGAAATGTATTTGTTTTTGTATTCACATCTAAAATGTGATCAAAATATGCATCCAGTGCAACAGATCATCAACATTTATGTGGGCATTCAGGGATTGACTATATATACTCGTTTTCAGACATTGCCCATATGGTTTTCCTACATTTTTTTTTTTTCACATTCATTTTTTTTTATACTGAGTATTGATATTCAGAGGAAAATTGGATCCTATATTAAAAGTGATGCATGCAGTTTATGATTTATTTTTTTCATGTCATGATCTTTGGTCATATCCATGTACTGTTATGCATTTGTGGTAAACTGGTGTACTGTATTGAATCCTAATTAGCCCTCATGGCTATAAAGATATGTTTTCTCACATATACATATAGGGCACTGGATGAGTGATATGAATGAATGGTTTATATGGACTTGCCGTCCTGTCTAATATAAGCATACATCTTATTCTGGAAGTTGCCTCAACAGTCAATCAAACTTGGCATTTTTTTGTGAATGATTTTGTAGAAGGACATTGATGTCATCTGAAACAGGGCAACAGATTCGATCTCTGTTTTGTTTTTGGTTTTTGTCATGTCTAATTTGAATATATTGCGCCCGGGAAAGCTTGCAGATAAGGCGACTCCCTGTGTATAATTCAAATATGTATACACTGTATGTGTATGTTCCTTGAGCTTACATGAAACTTTGTTGATATATGGCATAATTACAAATAGAGTAGTTCTTTTATTTCTTTTTGTCTGAGATGCTGCCTTGTGGATTTCACATTGGGTATTCATGAGGTTAGAAAAAAAAAGATTGTATCAGAAAATCCACTTGAATTGATTATTAAGAGGAAAATGTTGCAAACTGAGCAGCAGAATTTCACAACTTTCTTGCTCTTTCCTCAGAGTAAAATGGAACTTGCAGGTTTGTTTGACATTGCTTATTTAAACTCATTCAAGCCAATGTGAAAACAGAGCGGAGTTCCCCCTTTATTGAGGCCTACATATCAGAGATCATATGGTAAAACTCCCATCACCTGTGACCGTTAGAACTGAAGTGTAAACAGATGTGTTTTTCCCCCAAAATTTTGTAGGAATTATTGTTTATCTATATTAGTATGTTTTAATGAACAATTAGTCAGTGTATGTATCTGCTTATGAGTGCATAGTAGACATACTAGTAGATTGTTAACTTAATTAGATTAATTAAAGTTAAGTCCGTAGTCATGGTTACTACAGATAATACAAAAGGAAATAAATGTGCCAGCTTCAGTAATTTCAGGTGAGGGTAAGTCAAGGATTATTTACACTTCATGGTAGTACAATGTAAGTCTTGCTGTTTATTCAAAATTTTGAAGACACTTTGTTTCTTTACCTGTGGAAGTTTGTGATATAAATCCAATACTTCTGTCTCTTTGAAACTGGATGTACGGGTTTACTCACAACAGAAGTGAGAATTTGTGGGTAGATATAATTCCGTTCTGCTTCTGGAACACTTGTTGCAGTGCTTTTATTGCCGTAGAGTTGTGGTTACTACTGTAAATTTTCTAAGTAATGATGAAATCTATGTGTATTTCCTCCCTTCAGTTCTTGGGCCATTAACGGTGTAGTGCAATTTCTCTTTTAGTATGGAAATACTGTGTTTTGCTACTAATTTAAGTGTACAAAACAGGCATGGCTTTGTTGGATTTTGTGTATATTGTAGCAAAAACAATATGTATATATGTTCTATGCAATAATGCTCTGGTACTAGGGTTATTTTGTTTTGAAATATTTATTTTGCATTCTTACTTTCTGCAGCTTGTGGCCTTTTCGAAATTAATTGAGAGTTGTCAGTCTGCAAGTAAGACTGAGTAGGCGAGTCGCAAACGTATGAACGTAAAAATGGAGAGCAGCGATCGGACACTGGGGCCGGAAAGCAAATTGTATTGGGGAAGGTTAACCCGTTGAGGACGGACTGATTTTGCCACAACACATATTTCCCATAGACCCCTGCCTGAGTATACTCGGGACTCATCCTCAACGGGTTAAGAGGCATGACGGACAGTGATGGCACTAGTCAAAACATACGAAATGTTGTTTTCAGACGAACATCCTCTCATTGATGCCTTGTTCTGTTTTCTTTTCTTGCTGAGCTTCCAGAATGAGTAGATTTCATGTGGTGTGTTTACTGCCGTGGGGCAATTTTAGTATCAAACTTGTGTATGTGTAAGTGTTTGTGTGAATAATATGCCTGTGTACTTACTTTGTAGAGGTAAGGGGTGCTTAAAACTGCAGACTTCATTTTGTCACATATTTATGTTGCCCAGAAACATATACCTATGTAAGCTTCTTTATGGAGATCACCCACAGCAAAAGAAAATCACTTCAAAATCAAGCAAGTAGTATTTGCACCACCCTACTTCACAAGTTTCCCTTGTAACAATAGTGAACAAACAACACAAAAAAGTTGACTGAACATTTTTATGTTGTTGTGCTCTTCATTACAGAAAAGGTAAAGCAGGTTGAGTTTTATAAGCATGCCACAAATGGTAAAGTCTTGTATGTGTATTACTTGCAGTCTTTTTTGCTATCTACAATTTAGATTGTTTTTCATACTGGAATTAACGTGATTTTATTCAATATCTAGTGAGTTAGTTGTAACATGGATTATTTTTGTTTTATGTCAGACCAGGTAGGCCCATGTATAGTAGTTCACTGTAGCTGTCAACTGTTTGGTTTGTGTATCAGTGCATGAATTGCATGCAGGGCACTGATTTAGCATACTGTCTTAATACCAGGCAAGTGTATTTTGTTCTGCATTCGATAATTGCATTGGATAAATGCTTGTATTTTTTTTTTTTTTTTAATAAGCATATGGTTGTTACTTTTTCTGACCTTTCACTGTGGAAGTCTTGTATTAGTTATCGAATGACGCTCTACACACGCTTGGTATCAAAAGGATCCATAGCCACGGTTCGGTGGTTAAGACCCGGAACTCTCAGCCAGTGAGGTCCCAGGTTCAACTCCGATAGCAGCAGCAGTTGTACCCCTAGCTAAGGCCCCTCACACTCATTGCCCAGTCCTTTGGAGGGGTGTTAAAGCCATTTTTGGTAGCTTGCTCATAAGCATTTAATTTCCTCCATTTTCAAATAAACACACAAACACCATGTCAGGCATGAAAACAAAACAAAACAAAACAAAACATGTTGACATGTTGACTGTAAGTATGTAACATATATAAGACGCATTTCGTGGATGTACAACCCTGTGATGTTATAGTGAGGAAATACTTTCTAAAGGGGGGGGGGGGGAGTATGATTGCAGGATGTAGTGTATGCATGTACATGTATTCCAATCAGTCTCAATGAGCAGTTACCGGGATGAATATAACAGACGAAGATGGCATTATTGCTGTGTGGGAGCATTTATCAATAACATCAGGCAGAGTTGTCTATGTAATCAAAATCAGCATGTTGAGCTGTAGTCGGCCTCATCTATTACGGCATAAAACCAAGTCCATGCAAAAAAGGACTTGGATTACACGTGTTCATTCTCTTTCTTTTTTCCCTTGTGAAATATTCCATATCTTATCTCACACCTGCATTGACCAAAGGGGAAATAGGAAAAACCCAAAGACCAAACACAGACAGACCATGTGGAACTTGTTGTATAATACTACCGGTATTATGTAACCCAGCCAGCTTGCATTGTGGTCCTGGCATGCACTGTAACATGCTCCTTGCTTTGTACAACACACAGATCCAAATCATATTATGGAGTCTGTCAAGTATTAAAGATATAGCACTCTCCATTTTGTGACGTTGTAGTGTGCTACGGTATACTTACAGTGTAGATATGACATGCTCGATAGAAGCTTTGCACTGAAAGAGCATTTGCCATGCCATGTTGAGATGGTACATGTACAACAGGTACTTGTGTACATACCCCATTTGTGTGTTATTCTATCTTTTCTCCACAGAAATTAACATCTGATATTTACTTCTGTACACATACCAGGTATTGCTTGTACATTAGGTAAAGTGGATTTTCTGTGTGTGATAGTCATAAAGTACAGTACGTGTACAAGAAAGGTGATTATTTGGGACATGTTTGACACGGTTTGTGTTTTTAGACACTGATGAAAGGCAGAATGTAGTTACCAAAGTGAAAACAAATGTGAAAACAAAATGTTTTGTAGAATAACACCACATAGGACTTATTCACCTGTTAGTTAGGAAGTTTGTTGACAACATGTAGTTGAAGATATTTACCCATAGCTGTACAATGGAATTCAATGCAAAAAGGTTTCAGCAACTTCTGACATGCACTTGAATGATTGCAGGCAATTTGCTCCCTTTTCATCCTCGTATACAGCTGGTAAATGTTTTCCTTCTCTATTGGGGGAGGGAGGAGGAGTTATGAAGCAAATTCATTTTCAGTGTTTGAATTCGGTGATCTTTATTTGCCATGCTTATATCAGATTGTAGCATAATGGGTGAATATTGGTTTGGTGCTGTTTATATGTTTAGTTGTGTGTGTGTTTTTTTTTTGTTTTTTTTTTATTTACCGTTGTTGTGATTAGCGACAATCAAACCAATGAAAGTGTCAAAACTCCACTGAAACTACTCAGTAACACTAGACTATTGTAGGCATTGTACTGTATAAGAGACTTAAGATAACAGGCATAATTAATGCAAGTACCACAATATAATTGAACGTTGTTAGGAAGGATGAATATAACAAAATAACAAGATATTGCAGGTTGCAACTCCTAAATACAATGTATATTTCTTTGTTTATGTACCTTGTTTAAGTGAGAAACCTGATATTTATAAGGTAACTGTTATGGTTTTCTGTGTCCTCATTACATAATGAGGTTTCCCTGTACCTAGGAGTGTTGAGCATAATGATTGCACAGGAGGTGATGTTGAATGGGCATAATACACCAGGGAAGTGTTGATGTGCAATGATATAGTACATGTACCATTAAAACTGCAGTGATTTAGAATTAGCTGCCATCCTAACTGACTGACATGATATATGTCATACCAAGATGCACTTCATACATCTTTTGTAATAGACTAAGAAAATGTGAGTGTTGTGAGGATGTATTCATCACAGCATTACTTGCCGATTGATTTGGATATGACGTGATATCATCCATGCTCTTAAAGGACAAGTTCACCTTCATAAACATAAGGATTGAGAAAATGCAACAATATTAGTAGAACACATCAGTGAAAGTTTGAGGAAAATTGGACAATCGATGCAAAAGTTATGAATTTTTAAAATTTTTGTGTTGGAACCGCTGGATGAGGAGACTACTACAGCTTGTGAGTCATATGCGTACAACAGTATAAAGAAAATATAAAGAAAATTCAACATATTTTCACTTTTTTCGCATAATAAAAGAGCAATTGACTTGCCTCTTTCTAAAGGCAGAGGGAATAATATTACCCATAACATTTATCGGTAACGAGTCAGGGGAATGTGTACTTTTTTCAAAAGATGGAATTTTGTGAAATTCTCTTTATATTTTCCTTATATTGTTGTACGCATGTGACATCTAAGTTATTCATACACTGCAGTAGTCTTCTCATCCAGCGGGTACTGCAAAAAAACTTCAAAAATTCATAACTTTTGAACGGATTGTCTGATTTTCCTCAAACTTTCAATGATGTGTTCTACTAATATTGCTACATTCTGTCAATCCTTATGTTTATGAAGGTGAACTTGTCCTTTAATGATTGAAACTTTGAAGTCAAAAGAGATTGTAAAGCAGAAACATGGAAAAAAACAATTGAATGAGATAGTTGGAATATATTTATTAAAAACAGCTTGTACATATTTCATAAATGCATGATCAGCATTCAGTAATACATGTAACAATTAACATTGAAGTACTATTGGTAATAAAATTCGGAAATGGAATTCACACGTCTGCATTCACAGGTTCATTTGTGGTTTTGAGTTGTAATGCCATTACATTATGAAACATGAACCGAGTAATGATATTTGCTGTACTAATACACTGTATCACCATATGTTACGCCATACATAATCAATAATCATTATACATATTACAGCTAATTACATCGCTCTTGGATGGCTACAAGAGTACAACAACAGATAGCCTGTATACTTTCTCAACTTTCCAGCCAACTTCAATGCCGAGTCTCCGCCTACTTGGTTACATTCACACGTATATAGCAACATGCTTCAGCAAAAACACAGTTTGAGACTCTTGTAGACATAACTTTGGGAAGGAGGTAGCTAAAAGATAGATACAAAGTTAAAAGACACAAATGTAGTAACATGTTTCAGCGAACACACATTTTTAAACCTTTGTAGACAACAAACTTTAGGAAGGAAGTGTGGATACCAAACTTTAAATTCTTTAAAAAGAAACAACAAAAACGATTAAAAAAAAAAAATCTTTTACTGTGATCACCTTATGTGACATTTTCTCTTCTTACGGACTTGTCACTTCATCAGGACAGCATGGTGAGTGTTGAACGATTGTTACCCGTTGAGGACGAGTCCCGAGTATACTCAGGCAAGCGTCTATGACAAATGTGTGTTGTAGCAAAATCAAACTGTCCTCAATGGGTTAACACTACACACCTGTGTTAATACAAAGTTATGCTGTGCTGTCTTACACACCACACGGAATTTCATATTCAGAGCAGAGTCATGGATACAATGAAATGCCTACAAACATCTATCTGCAATAGTCCCCTTTTTCTTGTTAAACCTCACAGAGAATCTTATTTCATATTACTCCAATCATTATTACATGAGACCCACTCCTGCAGCAGCAGTCAAAATGCTGCACACTTAAAGGGGAGGCAAACCCAAAAAGCAATGTGGATTGAGTGAAAGCAGCAACATTAGGAAAACACATCAGTGAAAGTTTGAAGAAAATCGGACGATCCATGCAAAAGTTATGAATCTTTTAAGTTTTGGTGTTGGAACCGCTGGATGAGGAGACTACTCGAGGTTATGACGTATGAGAGGACAACAATATAAAGAAAATATAAAGAAAATTCCACAAAAATGCATTTTTTATGAAAATTACAAATTCCATCAACTTGATACTGACATATGTTAAGGGTATTAATTATTCCCCCTACTTTCTGAAAGTGGTTAGTCAAGTGCCTTTTCATAATGCTAGAAAAATGAATTTTTGTTGAATTTCCTTTATATTTTCTATGTATTGTTGTCAACTCATACGTCATAACCTCTAGTAGTCTCCTCATCCAGAGGTTCCAACACCAAAACTGTAAAAATTCATAACTTCTGCATCGATTATCTGATTTTCCTCAAACTTTCACTGATGTGTTCTACTAATGTTGCTGCTTTCACTCAATCCACATTGCCCTTTGGGTTTACCTTCCCTTTAAAATACACAGGGAAAGCAACTTTCCCTCAGCACCCAAAATGCACTGTGCATGTACTATAATTTGGGCTTTATATCTTCCTTTTTCTTTTTTCTTTTAAGGCCGCCAGCCCACAATAACTACACTGTATTTCCATACAGAGAGAAACTCTTCTTTGTCTTCTAGAAGAATTTTGAGAAATGGAGATGACAGATTTGGACAATGAAAGTTTTTACTAACCAAAATCCGCAAACAAGATGGCCACGCCAGGAAACAGAAACACCGCCCTAAAGTCACAGAACCAGCAAAATGCTGAGCACAACTGGAATCTTGCCAGGCGAAACCACAGTGGGTCCCTCTACAAAGATTAAGAATTGATATGTTTTGTTTATCAATAATTTCACTGATGTTTTGTAATCTTTTACTGTTTGTATTATATACATGATTTTATGGAAAAATAAATCAAATTAAATCAAATGAAAAGTGACCTAGGAAAAAACCCAGGACTCAGGCCTAAGAAAGAAGGACAAAAAGCCTGACGAAAAGGAGGACTTCACAGAAATGCCTCACAGACTTGGCAAAATTGAGAGTCTTAACAGAAGAGGAGTCTGGAGCTACAATCGGCTGCAACGGTGTCCAAATGAAGAGGATGAGCACGCAACCATAAAGCTAGCCTTTTGTCAAGGCCCTCTCACTGTATGGTGAAGAGAGCCCAGCTGAGTGGGGTTGCGCGAGGGCCTTTTGAGATCTGCTTTGCATCCTTTTGTTAGCCCTTGAATTACTGACTTTTGCTCCCCGATTTCGGGAGCAAAAGTCGACCAATCTGCGTGTCTGTCTGCTCGAACCTGATTTGAATAGAGCGAATGCACGCCGCAGACCTCATAGAACTCTACACACTGAGTGCGTAGAGTTCTGTGGCAGACCTCTGCGGGTGGTCAGTGATGCATGCGAACAGGCATGACAACACCAAGACTGAGGATGCGGGGAGCGCGCCATTCCATTGGTTGACCGCAACCCATTAAAATGAGTACTCAGAAGGGTTCACGTGTCATAAATAATAATGTGTGAAGCAGATCTCAAAAGGCCCTCACGCTGGCGCGCTCGGCTGGGCTCGCTTTGCTCGCCCATTACAGCAAGAGGGCCTTGACAAAAGGCTACCATAAAGCATGAACTAAGGCTGGTTCTGAAAGAGGGTGCCACCAACGAAGAGCTGTAAGAGGTTTTTACCAAAGCAGTCTCTTATGAAAATGAGAGACTGCCTTGAGACCAAAAGACCAAAACATTGATAGGCCGAGCCCGCTGATTAGATCGTCAATGCCCACGTACCGGGTATCAATGCAATGACAGCCAGTATTGTGTCTATACAAGAAGTATTATGTCTATATGGTGTAACAGTGAACAGCATGTCTCATTCATTCTATAGTCATCCATCTCACCACCACCCTTCCACAGTCAAGCTGTTATAGTTCTCTGGTTTCTTTCTCTCATCAAGATCTTCTGACATGCTGACAGCTACTTTCTGTTCCCACTTCCTTTCTGCTCCCCCTGCCGATTGTCTATACCTCATCTCACAATATAAGCGATGTGTATAAATGCAAACAACACTGGGACATGTTTTGTAAACATGATGTATCAAGCGTAAATGCGTTATGCTAATTCACACTCTCTCACTACACAACCCTTATCAGGCAGGCAACCCATTGCCAGGGGAACGGCTTGACCTTAGGGTCATACGCATTCGGTCCGTGTGTAGAGCCTGTAGTGTAGTAAGTGGGTGCGGTTTGGGATACCAGGGAGCCTTCCTCGTATTTTTATTGGTGAAAAGCTCTGTGACTGACATGTTACAAGCTACGGAGAAGAGGTGTAAGCTGATTGGCTAGGATCCACTATAAAAGCAAGTGCGAGCACAGGAATTTTCAGTGGGACTGGGCACTTAGCCCAAGCAGGTAAGAGGAAGCTCTCCTCCGCCTAGGCATGATGCACTCACCACCACTTCCACCACCGGAAACGGGGACGAAGATGTAAACTGATACCTACAGACGAGCCAGGGATCTCTTCCAAGAAGAAAACGAATAGAAGTGAGGGCTCAGATGATACTGGCATAGTACACAGACGATACTGGCTATTACTGGCTACAGATGAGAAGGGCTCTGTATACACAAAAGATACTGCCAGAAGATATTAAGGTTTTGTACACAGACGTATAGACGAAAGATGAAAATTTCCCAAGTACCGAAACTGTCGAGCCACTGGGGCTCAGACTTATCTCGGAAGGCACAGTGGTGGTGTATGCATCGCGTTAGGTAGAGGCAGCAAACAAACCTGCATGCAAAATGTTTAAGTCCAAATTTGATGTATGAAAGATTAAGAACCTTTAATAAAGACATTCATGTATAGTTCATATAACTCTGAAGTGTTTTACCTTTTTGGCCTTAAGACACTGGCGTTCAAATAGATCACATGTATATATACATATACGATGTTCATTTATGTGTATTAAACTGTTGAAACTGGCAAAGTCCAGATTTGTCGTTTCCGAACTTAAATGATTGGAGTGAATGTGTAGATAATAATAAGCGATTGGGATTCAGAGCTATATACACAGACACATGAAACATCCACACCATAAATAGAGAAAGCACTGTATGAGAATTACATAGACACATGTACACTACACAGTCACTCAAAAACTGACAAGTACCACAAGTAGTACAAAAAGGGGGATTTAGTGACCACCTCTCCCTGGCTGGGAAGACAAATTTAAGACGTAACCCGGAAAAGTCTATCTCCCAAACCTCCACCCTCCATATACTTTGGAGAAAACGGCTTCACGTCTAGCCTCCAACAAGCACTGAACTAAGACAATTTGAGGGATGATGGCAACAGCGCCCACAACAGACGATAGTGGAGGCGAACACAACACGGCATCCGCCCCGGGTCCAGCCGCTCAGATAAGATCGAAGACCGTCGCTGGGGTGGACCGCCACAATATGATCATTGAAAATCAGCATGATTTATACTGAGAATATTTAAAGACACTTTCATCCCTGCATCCATCCTGACTGGACGTGTGTTATCTTCCTCTGCATACAGATCGAAAGTGATATTGGATTGTGAACTCAACCCAGTTACCCAAGACCCGGGTAACATTTCTGGCGACCCTGCCAGGACGGCAAATCAACAGGTTTAAAGGATGACGACTTAATGTCCTTGGATACTGAACCTGGCGTAACCACCTACTGATGGGACGATCAATCGGCTAGAGAGCTATACATACTGAGACTTCACAGTGAAGGCTTGGTTGGAAGTGAAGGAAAGCTAGTCTACAGGGCCAGATAAGGGGCAGAAAATCAGCAAAGAAGCTGCCAGAGAGCCTGACCTTGCAGATCCAAGAACCCTACACTTTAGACATGGAAGCCTTTGAGGAAGCTCAGTTTGAGATAGAAGAGAAGCTGTTTGGTCTTCGCATCGAGGAGCTATGACAGGTATGTCCTCTCTTGGGCATACCCACACCTGACGAGGATCGGTCCAGACAAACCCTAGTGCGGATGGTGCAGTCTTCCCTTCGGAAATTAAGCCCGGAGGAGGCGGGAGCCAAGGAAAAACTGGAGACCTTGAAATCACGGATTGATGCGAATAAGCATGGTTCCAGTGATGACAAGGACGAGATGCAGGTGCTAAGAGAGGCTCACAAAGCCAGGATGAGCCAGCTGGAGAGCAACTTCCACGAGAGGTTGCGTCTTTTGGAAGCCCGTGCTGAAGAGAACCCGCATCGACAAGAAGAACCGCATTCCTTGCCTCTTTCCACGCCACCACCTGCTGCCACCAGCCCGGACCATGCGATGCCTATGCCACCCTCAACTGTTCCTCCACTTTTCCGGAAGGAACTGCGGATCAGTGGGCAAATCGGGGAACGGAATCAGAGGGATCGCTTAACCTACACCAGCCTCAACCACCAGATAGAGGCCGCCCTCTCGAAGGGTTACAGCGAGAGGGAAGTGATCGAGGCGGTAGTGAGAACCATCACCCCAAGACTATGCCTAAGGTCCTACCTCGAGAACCACGCTCGCCTGACCCTGGTCACTCTGAGGACAGTTCTGAAGGCCCACACCCAAGAGAAGGACGCCACAGAAGTATATCATGAACTGTCAAACATTAGCCAACTTTTAGGACCATAGCCTGGAGCCTTCAACCAGTACCTGGCTAAAAGACATCTACCCGATCGACCAAAATGAGCTTGGAAGAGGTCACCCTGAGGGTCCAGGAGGGCATGCACCGTCTCCAGGAGGACCAACTCCATCTCCTCGCAGAGAAGCTGCAGATCAAAAAGAAGGATGCAGAAAAGCCAGATACCCGACACCACCGTGGACCCAGGATCCCAGGAGCCAAGCCTATGGTCAACCTATTACTTACCCACCCTGAGCGAGCCTGCCATCCAAGAATGCCGAGACAACGGACAGGACGCACCAGTAACGGATTGATGACCACTAGTATAGAAATATATTGCTCATTTATAGGTATTGTTAAAATGAATCGTCAAAATTTTGGGACCACTGAACATCATTCTCTGCATACAGATAGAAAGTGATATTGGATTGTGAACTCATCCCAGTTACCCGGGAGCCGGGTAACAACTGTATGAACATTTTTTCCTCTACTACTGCTTTTCAGAGCGCCTCCATTCCGACCAAGGCTGCAATTTTAAATCACAAACCATGAGTAAGTTATGTAAATTAGCTAGCATAAAGAAAACCAGAACGACCCCTCACCATCCCCAGGGTAATAGCGTCTGCCTGTGAATGCATGAATAGGACTTTGGAAGGAATGCTCAGTACCTTTCCTGAGGAGCAAAAGCGAACTAGAAGGGCGCATGTTTCTACACTCGTCCATGTTTACAATTGCACTAAAGATGGGTCCACTATGTACACCCCTTTTTTTGTGATGTTCTGGCAGCATCCCAGAGTACCAGTAGAAGCCTTATTAGGAGCGAGTGCAGATGAGCAGTCTATCTTCTCAGATGGATATGTTGCCTGCGTAAGTGAAAGACTGGAACACGCATACAAACTTGCTTCGGAAACCAACCAGCAGATTCAAAAGAATAGGAAGAAGAATGATGTAAACACTACGGAGAATAAGCTTGAAGCTGGTGATAGGGTGTTAATTCGTAACGTAGGGTTGAAGCGGAAGCAGAAGTTACCTGATAGGTGGGGTAGAGATGTTCGCGTTGTGGTGGATCAGCCAAATGAAGATAAACCTGCGTACCAAGTCAAAACAGAAACCGGGGAAAAGAGAATGCAAATGCTTCACAGAAATCGGTTAGTGCCATGTAATTTCATCCCCAAAGTGACCATGGCCTCTGGTCTCAAACGGAAACAAGATGTTAATTCCCCTCCTCCTTTTGAATCGGAGGAAACTAGCTGATGATGACCCCCTGGATGAAGGGCAGAATGAGGCCATGGTTTGGCATGTTGAGCCAAATGCCACAGGTGAAACTGGTCAAATTTAATGACAATCAGTTATTTGACAATACAGTGAAACCCCGTTATAACGAGGTCCTCGGGACCGCCGGGATTACCTTGTTATAACCGGTACTTCGTTATATCCGTACGCACAGCCAACTCTTTTGGAGATTATAATCTAATATTTTAAAGGTTTCAACGCTCACTGCGCAAAATTTAGCCTACTGAAATCTGAATGAGGTATGTTGTTTTTCTCTTTTAACGAACCGAAGAAAGTTTTAAGAGCGAGAGAGCTTTTGTATAGGTCGCGATTACGAGGGAGAGAGATGACGGAATCCAATTAGTAGAGGTGCTAATCCAGCGGGAAAAAAAAGAAAAAAGAGGTTCTATGAGGTGCTGTTTGGGTGTTAGGTGGAGGCAGTGGATGTGGGAACAAACTATTACAACGAGCAGAAAAGATAAGATTAGTGATGTTGAACAACAAGGTGAGAAAGCAGTGTACGTATGCAAAACAGTGCACTTTGACTGGATAAATGGTGGGATTAATGACTTAGTAACAGTGATTTCATTGGACTACTGTAAAAGTGGAAATTTTCGCGGTGTTGAAATTTTCGCACATTTCGCGCAACCAGAAGCCAGCGCGAAAATAAAAGCACACGAATATTTTTGCTTGCCGTATGTTTGTGTACTTGGTGTCTTGATTCCGCGGAATTAAAAACACGCGAAACTCTTACCTGGCAAAGCGCGAAAAATTAGTCGCGCGAAAATATCCACTTTTACAGTAATCAACTGGATTGTTCATAATATAGCTGTGGGGCAATATCGTTGACAAAAGAGTAATGTAAATATGTTTAATATATTGTGCAGCAATGAAAGATTAAGAATCAGTGTAAGGTGTGTGTGTTACAACCATATAAAATGTGATATTTCATAATTATTAAACTGTTATACAAGAATGGAGTTAATTGTGATTAGCTTCCCCCTCCCGTGCTTGATGGTTGAGTACTGTATTTGCATATTTGCATAAATTTTCTTTGCTGCTGAGAGGGAGGATTCTTCAGTATCTCGCGCCTCCTGCATCTCGCTCGTCCTCTCACTTCGTCGAATCTCCATTGTAAGAATGGCGTCTCAGAAAAAGCGAAGGTCTCTAAGTCTAGAGCACAAGATCGAAATTCTGCGGGCTGTTGATAGTGGGAGGAAGAAGAGTGATGTCGCAAAAGAATTCGAACTCTCTTCCAGCACGATGTCCACTATCATAAAAAATAAACGTCGAATCGAGGAGCAGTCTGAATCGGCGAAGTTCGACCCGTCACGCAAGCGCTTCCATACAGCCGCACTTGACGATGTCGAAGAGGCCCTTATCAAGTGGTTCTGCGATGTGAGGGATAAAAACCTTCCAGTGAGCAGCCCACTGTTAAAGGAGAAGGCAGAATTCTTCGCTAGAAGCTTGGGACACACCGAGTTCAAGGCTTCCAATGGTTGGCTTGCCCGTTTCAAAGAAAGACACAACATTCACCAGCTACGAGTGTGTGGTGAGAGCGCCGGTGTGGACGAGGTCACCGTGGATGCATGGCGCACGGAGAGACTTCCCGCAATCGTGAAGGATTACGATCAGCGTGATATCTTCAACGCAGATGAGACGGGGCTCTTCTACCGGATGACGCCAGACAAAACTTTGGCCTTCTCCAGGACAGAATGCCACGGAACAAAACAAAATAAAGACCGAGTGACTGTGATGCTCAGTGTAAAAATGAGTGGAGCAGAAAAACTTAAGCCCCTCGTCATTGGCAGGGCAAAAAAACCCCGATCACTGAAAAATGTTTGATCGCTGCCAGTCTCGTATACAGCAAATAAGAAGGCCTGGATGGTGTCGGAGGAGTTCACCGCTTGGGTAAAGCAACTTGACAGACGCTTTGCGGCCGAAAGCAGACGTGTCCTGCTCTTCGTAGACAACTGTTCTGCACATCCGAATGTTGAAGGACTACAGGCAGTCAAGCTCCAGTTCTTCCCGCCAAACACAACGTCCCATCTCCAGCCAATGGATCAAGGTGTCATAATGAGCTTTAAAACTCATTACCGACGACGCCTTGTAAAGCGGCTCCTTCAAAGCTACCAGGCTGGAGATTCACCCGCCCCCATCACTGTGAAGGACGCGATTGACCTCATTCAGGCGTCTTGGCAGCAGGTAACGGAATCGTGCATCCAACACTGCTACGCCAGGGCAGGCTTCAAGCTGATGGAGGAGGCGCGACAAGAACCCGACATCGATGTTGATGTTCCTGGGCCAACATCTGGGAGAGGATCGGGCATACCGCACTCGAAACAACTCCTCACGACGTTGATTCCGGAGATCAGTCCGACGAGACATTCCGTGACGACCGGAATATCTGGAATCGCCTTGGTCGTCACATGCAACTCTCATCCTCCTTTCAGGAGTACACAATGGCTGACCACAACGTGATATGCAGCGTTACCCCGACAGAGGAGGAGCTGATCGACAAGGTCAAAGCGGCGAGGACGTCACTCGAGCAGGCAGGGCAAACAGAAGAAGACGACGAGGAAGACGATTCCTCCTCCTCCACCACCGACTGCAGCAGATGCTCTCTGCTCTTTGTCCCACGTCAAGGAGTTTCTCTACAGCCAGAAAGAGAAAAACCGACGACGAGTTCAAGTGACTTGCCCGCCTGGAGGAGTTCGTGCAGAAGCGTCGTGACAAGTCTCTCGTTCAGCAGAAGATAACAGAGTTTTTCAGCCGTTGATTACGAATGCGACAAACGTGTGTTGAAGTAACTTCACACTTTGATGAACACCGAAATGAAAAAGAGAAATGAGAGAAAAAAAACAAAAACACCCCACCCTGTACACAATTATATGTACCGGTACCTGTGTACGATCTTTTAGCAAATGCCAAACAAAATATACAACTTTCCCAAACCCCCATGTACAGCAAAACAATGTGTAGTGTGAAAGAAAATGAATGAATGTGAAAAAAAGAAAACAAACGAAGGTGAAACATAAAAGAATGAATAAAGAATAAATAAAAGAAAACAATATGAAAACAAAAAGAAAAAGAAAGAAAATGAATACAAGAAGAAAAAGAAAGAGAAAAAGGAGAGAGAAAAAAAAAGTTAATTACGTACAAGCTGCCTACATCCCATAGGTGTCGAAAGAGGGTAATCACTCCGAGACAAAAAACTACCCGAATGAATAATTCATTATCTTGAGCTCTGTTTAGCCCAAAAAGAATCCATTGTACTAATGGGTGCTTGGTTTCTACACACTTGATAAATCATCCGACATTTAGGTAATGCTTGGATTCTTCCTTTGATTTTCTTGCACCTCATCTTACCCTTCCTCGAATGAATCATCCCTGATTTCTGACACTACCTGTTGTCCAATCAGGAAAGAGAACCAAGCAGGAGGGGACCACATGCTCTGTTCTACATGCCATGCGTCAACAAAATCTACACAACTAACCACGGAGCCGCCGTTCACACACTGCACGCAAGCAGTTTTGAAAGCTCACATGGCACACGTGTGTGTATGGTTGTGCACGTCAGAGTACTACATACATCTGTATACGCTACATGTTTCGCAATTTGCAGAAGTCACGCCCACACTGTCAATCACACAAGTTCCATGGCTTCCCGTGTGCCAAGATTTACACACACAAATCGTTGTGTGTTACAGCCATGTCTCCGTGCTTCGACGAGTACTGAGTAGTTCACGGAATGTTGTGTATGTACGTAAAATGTACACTATACCTGCATATAGGGTGCCTACCTGGGTGAATGCCCAACATGCGAAATGGAGCTGCTGCACACGTAAGTTGCAGAGCAGGAAAAAGGTGGATGGTTAGTTGTTTTCGTCCTTTTTTTCGGTGTTTTATTCGTCGCGCATTCGAGGCGCTCAGTCAAGAAAAGGAACCTTGTTGTATCCGATCAGATTGCTTATGTTTTTCCTTTATCATGATACACAGAAAATTACCTCGTTATAACCGGAATCTCGTTATAACCGAAGCGCTCTGCCATAGATTAACACGCAAAGGAAAACAGGACCAGCAAGATCACCTCGTTATAAGCAGTACCTCGTTATATCCGAACTCGTTATAACGGGGTTTCACTGTATTAGTGAGTTGGCCCCTACCCATTGGTGGTACAGCAATAAGGTGATAAGGCGAGAAGATTGCAAAGAGCTATATTGTTGAGTGGTTACGTGGCCGCTGACAATTACCCCCTTTCCTCTATTAATCCCCTCCCCCTGCCCTACACCTTGCATCGATGCTGTGTTTGTAAGTCCTGCAACGGAAACTATATATACGAATGTTTACATGCCGAGTTGAATTTTGTGTCTTCAGCGCCAAATTAACAAGAGGATTAGCAGTATGAAATTGGCGTAATATTTTTTTTTTTGATTTGTTGTTGTTTAGCTAAATTAATTTATGGCAATGTGGCAGATGAGTCAGTGAGTGCACTGACCAATCCCCTCGCGTCTTTACAGACCGGACACAAGCCCAGCCTACCCCCTGCCGCTGGTCGCCCCAGACCAGGGCGGGTGAGCTGGTTGAGAGTAGGGTGGTTAGATTCATATATGAATATTGAAGAGGAAGTTATTACATGCCCTCTTCACCCATAAAAAAATTCAAATGGAAGTGTAGAATCTCTAATATGAACAACAGAGAGTAGTCACATTTGTAGTTTTGAATATTTACTATGCATGCGAACATCAAAAGGTAAGTTCTCGTTAAATCCTACTAGTATACATCAAACTGCTACAGGTATATTTCACTACATACCTCATTTGATGAATCCTAGAGTCTGATTGGCTGACATCGGGATCATAAATGAAATAATTGCCCATAGTCTCATAGGACCCGAACTGCCCCCATAGCACTAAACGGCCCCATAGCACTAAACTACTCTCTGTTTACTACATACACGGTACATACGCGGAAATGTGTACATGTACTATAAACACTTGGCTTCCATAGCACAAGAGGTGACTCATGTATGATGTGATCACAGTGTAAACGTCTATGGCAGCATCTGATGTGTGAATTGGCGAGCATGACTGCAATAAACCAAGTAAATTGATTGCAATAAACCAAGTAAAATTTTCTTTAATTCTATTGAGTACAAAAACAGATATAGACTGCTTTTAATTTGGGGCATAGTTAATATTATTGCCCCTCAGGATCTTAACAGGCTTACTTCATATCTGGGAGGGAAATCTCACAAATTTGTTCTCAACACAATTTAACTGCAACACAAAATGCTGCCAGCCAATTTGTACATTGATTACAAATCTGTTGATACTATCTTGTACGATCCCAACCACAAAGTTCATATCCACAATCACAAATCACAGACATCCATATCAAGTAAGTCGACAGGATTGCAGGAAACCAAAGCAATATATTGTTGATGTAATTTGGGACAGGTCTTCCACACAGTACAAAATAGGAAGAACTATTCCAAAGTCTAACCCCAAAGCATTATTCGTTGGCCCTGTTTATGTTCTTATTCAAGACATAAAATATTGTGTAAAGAGATATGCTGAAACTTTATGGTGGAAAGTCAAGCTCCAATTAGATTAAAAAAAAGATAAATGTTGAACACCTCTGAGTACATCCCTCTTCCAGTTAAGAGCGACATTCCAGTATGGTGCCATATCGTTTCTGATGAAGGCAAGATTAAGGTTTGTGCTCTCATACAGCAAACTGTAAAACTTCTCTGTTATGCATTTTACAAACTTGGCCTTGCTTGTCCCATTGGTATGCAAAGGGTGCAGTTGAGGTCGGAGGTCATCTTGCCTGCTGCTGCCTGGAGAGGGCCTCCTCCGCCAGGCGTATCTTGTCCTCCAGGAGGGATGGGTCTTGCATGGTGCGGGTCAGCTGGGCGTCCTGCATCTCCAAGAGCATCCCTGAAATGAAAGTTGAAGAGTATGTACAGGTCATCTAGGACTACAGGAAGAATTTGTTCTGAAGAGGTGTTTGTCAAGATGAAGGCAAATATTTCAATAAAGACTGGATTTATCTCTGATGAGTCATAAGTTAGCATTACAAGTTATGAGTAGGGCCTATTCAACACTGCCTCATGTAGGCATCTCAAGTGAAGCAAACTTGGTAAAAGACTGGATGATTTGCATGTTATGGTGCTGTCATTCGCTGCTTACACAAAATGTCACTGGTCAGATTTATATGGAGCTGCCATAACCTAACGTTATTACTCATAGCTGGCAAACATTGATGACAGACGTACCCAAAGTGCCTCCAACTTTAAAATATGGAAATGTGATGGGAAAGCTAAGAAAATGAGCACTGCGCTCGTACCCACAAGATGCCTTGTGGTTAGGACGTGCATAGCTCAATGATAAGGGTAGTGTAGGGCACCCAGCAATGCCATGTACCAGATGTCAGTGGGCTGATGTGATGCAACATGGTTTTAAAACAAGCTTGTGGTTGGGCGTAACTCCTGCAAGCAATGAATTACCTCTGGTGTTAAAATTAAAATCTGCCAGCCAGTTTTGGTTTGCATGAGACAAGGATCAGGATGTTATCATTGTGTGTAGCTTGTTGCTAACTTCCTACAAGTTCTATATTTAATGATAAGCATCACGTGAATGTAACTACTGATGCATTTCCTTAAAATAAACATATTTTCAATACATCAATCAAGTTGGAACAAAGGTAGAATGATTCTCCACATTGTATACCACATTTTCCTCCTTAACAAAAAAAAAAAAAAAGGAGAAAAAAAAAAGATCGTCACTCACAGAGTGCAACCGTTATTCAGAGGAATTGTACCTGTAATTTTTGCAGCTGAATCCGCATCATATCGACCAGCGACTATCCTGTAGAGTTTCTCTCCAAGTTCTTCCCTCTGGCCGCCGTCTGCTCGTAGCGTTGCCATGGCTTTCTGCACGGCACCCCGAAGGTCCGGCGGAGAGGAGAGCAGGTGGCGGATGAGGGGAACATCCAGCTCTAGGAGCATGCCTGGACAATGACAAGAACTCTGATTGATAATGAATTTGCATTTTTTATTAGATATCATGTAACAACTTTGTCATGTGGATCCATGCAATAATGACAGTAATGTTTGTTTGTAATCAAACATTGTAAGTACTAGCATTCAAAGTCAACAACAGAAAGACCTGCAATTCTATCGGTTCTAGACTAACAAGATTTACTCCTGATTTTCTCTACACATTTGCTTGGGGGATATCTCAAAACTGTGTTTCTCAGCCAGTGGGGCGTGACGTCTTCCAAAAATAAAAAATAAATAAATAAGAAAAGGATTTACATTTGATCTAACTCGGTCTCAAAAGACTTTGGAGGAGCCAAAGTGGGCCTCAGGTTAACAGAATATTGAGAAGCATGGCCTGAAAGGACATACTTTAATTCAAATTTCTTACCTGCTGAAGTAAGTATACGCGATTGTTCTCTCAATGCCAGAGAGACAGCTGAAACACATCTATGAATTGATTTTACATTTTGTTGGCTGGACACCAAGGAGGTATCATGCATACAAAGGTTCATGCTTCTCAATTGACTAAGAATGTGAAAATACACACATTTCATGTGACATTTTTCACATCTCATTGTCTCATCTCTCACTAATTCTTGTTGTTACTTTGCTTTTTATAGTTTTTACGCCATTAGGTTGACATTTTCAAATCCAGTCAACAAGTGTTATGTGCTATGGAAATCAACATCCGCTGTCTTGGTTAAAAAAAAAAAATGCATTTCTCAGTGAAGACAAGACATAACAAAACAAAACAAAACAAAATTATGATGCTACTTTATCAAAAATTCTCCCTTTACCATACCCACCTGTTATTTTTGCACACTGGATGGGCTCTATTTCAGAAATTAGGGAATACAGTTCTTCTCCATACTTCTCCCTGTCACCACCACCACCACAGATGTTGTCTTGTCTGGAGAAAACGAACACCACTTGGTTACTTTTGACGTTGAATATATCTTCTGATGACGATCTGAATCATTATCACAGACCAACAGGGCACTGTTTCTTTGTCACATTAAAAGCACTGCAAAGTTTCTCAGTAAGGATTTCCAGACATGAAATTCAAGGCACAGGTAGCCAAGTGAAGTAATGTAAACATGCTAAGGTTCACTAAAGAATATTTTTCTCAATTTACATTTTAGTCCTCCATTGACAGAGCCTAGCAATTGTAAATAAAAAGGTCTTATGTCTGCCAGCCCAGCAGAAGGGCATTAGCATGAAATTTTGACCCCCAAATAGAATTTTGGTATGCGACATAATTTGACAGTGTGGTAAATGGAAATATGCGGTATGTTATTGTTGCATCAATGCGTTGAGGCGCGTTGTGTCCATGCCAATGGCGCAGTGTGCGTGTGGTTGGCATGGGCACAACGCAACTTTTATTTTTCATGTGAATATAATGACGCAGATTTGATTGATTCTTGATTCTTCACTTTGACCTTTCACTTGAGAGAGAATGAATGGTATACTAATGTATTCTCTACGAGCTCTGCTATGTTGAATAGTTAATAGGCCTGTATCTGTTATTCACTCTGTATTCGACATGTAGCTGAGTATAGTGCGGAGTTTAGACTGTCTGTTTGATTTGCTCAATAAATCATTGCAATTTCAACTCATGGAGACTGTCAGCGTCATCATTAACCCGGCTTACAACAAATGGTGTCAGGAGTGGGATGATGACAGCCTGGCGGATTGCGACGTTCTGACGGTTCATCGAGTTGAAGAACCCTGATCAACGAATAACAGCCTCGAGTATGACGGAAGAACGATCCACGTTTCGCTCCGAGGAGACCTGCTGTTTTGACGACACTTTGGTAGCGGACAGGAGTATGCAGGAGTGATCTTGATGGTCTACGTTGATCAGCCCTGGTAGAGCAGCACTACTCTGTGAGGCAGCTTCAAGATGATCAGGCTTGTCGATGGCGGGCTGGAGACTGGAGCTGATGGTGAGTCGCGGGTTTGCTGTGGACGTCGGAGTGCTGGCGTGCGTCGGGGGCGGCTGAACATCGATCGGGATGCGACGGTTGGAGCTGCGATGGCATAGAATCTCACGCACTGAACAAGTATTTGATAACTGAAATAATGGATGATGCTGAACTTAATTAACCGATTGGACTTAATGCAGATTTTGACCTATGATGCCATTTGGGCATTACGTTTCATGTTTGAAAATGACGTGTCTTATAATTGGTCAGTTTAACTGCGTCTTTAGTCATGTGTGAACAGTTTGTTTATAAGGACGTGCAAAGTGATAATTGCTCTTCGTCATCATATCGACAGGCAATAGGGTTGTGTATAAATCTCGCTCTAGACCATGCTCAGATTGAAAAGTTTAGTGGGTATTGTGAAGATGGCACTGAAACACCTTTTTCTAACTGGATGGAAGGATTCAATTTTATTATTGAACCTTTCCATTTCAGTGATGAGGAGAAGGCTTGGGTTTTGGTGAGCAACCTTACGGGGCCAGCAAAAGAGGAAATTCTTTATTGTCTGTCTGACGAGAAGCGGAGGAGTTTCACAGAGATTGTAAAAGCTCTCCGTCTGTGTTTTAGTCGAGAGAATTCTCACTATTTGCGATGCTTGTTCTATAATCGTGTTCAACATGATAGTGAAGACTTGGCAGACTTCAGTAGGGCTCTCATGCGTCTTTATGCAAAATTGGTAGATGCTGCAGACGATGAGAAGGAAGCTGCGGCTCTGAGGCAGCTTAGAGACGGAGCTCTGTCCAGTTGATTTATCAGTGGAACACGGGATGAGAGGGAACGTCTTTTGTTGAGGCGTTTGCACATGAAAAATCGGGGATGCCGATTTGAAGTGCTTAGGAGAGAAGCACTGTTAGTTCTCCGTGAAGACTGTATGCTAGAGGGAGATGGGCTGAAAACTGGGAGTGCTGATGCTGGAACACAAGGAGTGTTCACTGACCCGGTTGCTCAGCAGCTAGATCTTTCCTTAGATACAGCTGGACAGGAGAAGGAGGATGTCATATCTCTTTTGGATGGGGGATCGCAGATTCTGGGTTGCGTTGATGTAGATGAGGGTGGTGCAGAAATTGATGCTGGGGGACATGGACATGAGTCATGTGATGAACAGGTTGATGCTAAGGATTTAGATGCTGGGGTGCTTCTAATTGCAAAACCTGTAGGAGAGGGTACCGAGAGGGGTCCCGAATTATCACATGAAGGTCAGGATGTCCAGAAGCATGCAAAAGTGCAGCCACTAAGCACTCACGTAGCGCCAAAGGAGCGATCAATTCCAAAAGGGGAGAATATTAAATTTTCTCATGGTGACATTGTTGTCAATGATTTAACAACAAGGGAGGCATGCATACCTATCTGTAACGTGTGGAAACATGGATGTCATGTTCAGGGAACGGTATGGGGGCCCTGGGAGTCAAATTGGAGACCGGATTTGGGGTTGGTCGCTGCAGGTTAGAAATCCGCTGTCCGTTCATGGAATTTGTTATGAGTTGATTCGCTTACAGTGTATACGTTCATGACTGCAGCTGAAACTTGTGTACCATCTCAAGTAGCAATGGAATTAGACCCAACTATGCGCATTTAGAAATGCAATATCGATGCGAGAAACCAATGGTTGTTTTGATATGTGATTGATAAGAAGTTTTTAATGAGATATTGGAATAGTGATAAGAAAGTATTTGAAATCACTACTACATGGAAAAATGAAGGAACTAAACTATTATTTTCATTGTTTTGTTGGAAGCTGAACAACATGGCATTCTGACAATATTTAGTGGTTGTTCAGTGATTCAGGAACATTTGATAATGAGATATAGTTGGTCGAGAATTCATGCTTTGAATGATCCCTTAATTTGTGTGAAGTTCCACAGAAAAGGTCCAAGTTCCACAGAAAGGTCCATCACCATACCCATCAATAGGACACCTACATATCCACAGGACAGGAGTAGCAAAGCAACTACTCCAACTTGACCCTTCCAAGGCAAGTGGTCCAGACCAGATTCCTCCCCAGCTCCTAAAGATCATTGCCCATGAGATTGCCCCTGCTCTCTCCTTTGTCTTCCAGCAGAGCTACAACTGTGGCTTAGTCCCACCCCAGTGGAAAGAGGCATTAGTTACCCCAGTCTACAAATCAGGTGACCGGAGTGATCCTTCCAACTACCGCCCCATTTCACTCACCTGTATATGCTGTAAAGTCATGGAGCACATTGTACTCAGTCATGTATCGAAGCATCTAGCAAGAAATGACATCCTCACTGATGCTCAACATGGCTTTCGCCAAGGGCTTTCTACAACCACCCAACTCTCGTCAGCAGTACATGATTGGTCCTCTACCTTACAAAAACGCAGCCAGATTGATGTAGTCTTCTTGGACTTCCAGAAGGCATTCGATCGTGTGCCACACCAACGCCTGCGTACGAAACTCCAGTACTATGGAATCTCAGGAGACTCTCTCAACTGGGTCATGTCCTTTCTCAGTGAAAGGAAGCAAGCCGTGGTAATTGATGGTACACAATCCTCATGGAGAGCTGTACCATCAGGAGTCCCCCAGGGATCTGTGATTGGCCCGACTCTCTTCCTTTTGTACATAAATGACATACAAGATGATATCCAATCCTCCATCCGGTTGTTTGCGGACGACTGTGTTGTCTACCGTGAGATTGTGACTGATGATGACTTTCACTTACTACAGCAAGACCTTCAACTACTATCGGCCTGGTCCCAAAACTGGCTCATGAACTTCAACGTGAAGAAATGCGGCATCCTCTCAATAACCCGCAAACGCACTCCCAGTATTTATCAGTACCTCCTTTCCAATCAAGTAATTCCCAGAGTCAACGAGTACAAGTACCTAGGTGTGACGGTTACGGCTGACCTTCGGTGGAACAAGCACTGCCAGACCATCAGGCACAAGGCAAGCCAAACCCTGGGACTCATCCGCAGAACCCTGTCTCCATGTACTAAAGAAGTAAAGGCCAGAGCCTACACTGCACTGGTCCGTCCACAACTAGAATACGCCTCTGCAGTGTGGAATCCTTTCACTTTTATTAATATCAACTCACTCGAGCAAGTACAAAAGTCTGCAGCCCGTTTTGTCCTATGTGATTACAGCCCAACATCATCTTCCACAGCCCTAGTAACAGCACTCGGATGGGATAGCCTTCACTCTCGCCGCCTTCTTGCACAATGCACACTTTTTCACAAAATCCAACATCACCTGGTTGCCATGCCCCTCCCACCCGATATCACCCCAGCTAACTACATTGGAAGACAAGATCACCAACTCAAATACACAATCCCTAGATCCACCATTGACTCCCACAAGTATTCATTCTACCCAAGAGCCATAAGACTATGGAATCGCCTGCCGGGACCCATAGTAAGCACCGCCAACCCAACATTATTCCAAGGAGCTGCTTTGCCCATCCTCAGGGCAATGCAGCCTCCTGCTGGATCAGCCACTGTGTAAGAGGATCGACGCTGTTTTTACTCGCACTGAGCACCTATACTCACATTTTATTGTATGATAGTGAGACATCTGTACATACACTGAATGACACCCCCTCATGACACACAGTTCGAGTTCATCCCAGTATAGCTTCATGTACAAGCTGCTTCAAGGGATTACTACATCAAGGTATCAAGGTATCAAGGTAAGTTTTGTAAATGAGCAAATCGCTGACTGTGACGATATGACAAATAAAGCGGGGAAGCTTATTTTTGTTAGTGAATTCTAACATTCTGTGACTTCACTTTGTTTCAACTGTGAATTTCGTGGTATGTGTTATATTGATTCATTGAGAAATACATTACTTTTAGGAAATCGATTATTATCATACGGGTCGTATGATATAATCGCGGGGAAGTTGTTGTGTTGTATGCATTTGGCATGTGTATTAAGAGACTTGTCTATATATTGCGTCTTGATAAATTTGAACTATACACATTGATGTATACAATGTATAGAACATGTTCTGTTACGGCATGTTTGACGGGTTTTTATGCATTGTTTTCTCGGATATTCTTTACATAACTGACAATGTGGGACCGCTGAGTTCTACATCGAAACAGAACTGAAGAAAATTGTAACATATTGATGTGTTATTCTCTTGGCGAGGAACATTTATGCCATGTATCAAATATGAGTTTGTATGATTTACTGTAAATTTGGAAGATTCAAGAGTTTCAGCTCTTGGCAGATTTCATGTATAAAGTTCAATTTTGTAGTATTTCAACGTTTGTATATTTGACTGGAAAAGCGGGGAACACACACTTTCCTGAAGTATATTTTGTATTCTGTGCTGTTAATCCGCTCTTATATGGAATTGCTGTAAAGTGTAATGATTTGACATGAAGAGCGGGGAATTTTTTGTTATGTATTATTATGTATAATGTTATGAAAATGATATGATGTAATTGGGATTATATAACCCATGGTTGTGTTATATAATCGCGGGGAAGTTTGTGGTAAATGGAAATATGCGGTATGTTATTGTTGCGTCAATGCGTTGAGGCGCGTTGTGTCCATGCCAATGGCGCAGTGTGCGTGTGGTTGGCATGGGCACAACGCAACTTTTATTTTTCATGTGAATATAATGACGCAGATTTGATTGATTCTTGATTCTTCACTTTGACCTTTCACTTGAGAGAGAATGAATGGTATACTAATGTATTCTCTACGAGCTCTGCTATGTTGAATAGTTAATAGGCCTGTATCTGTTATTCACTCTGTATTCGACATGTAGCTGAGGATAGTGCGGAGTTTAGACTGTCTGTTTGATTTGCTCAATAAATCATTGCAATTTCAACTCATGGAGACTGTCAGCGTCATCATTAACCCGGCTTACAACAACAGTTTAGAAAGCTGTTTTATATAATGTAATATCATTGATTTGTGATTTTTTTTGAGCACTCAAGCCTTAGTTAAGGCTCTTCTGCCAGGCAAGTGACAAATTTACATAAAAGTTGTAATACATCCATACCAACCGCCTGAATATGAATATCTGATGTGTTGGATGTACTCAAGAATACCACAATCTATCTTAAAGGGGCCGTGATATCCAAATGCATGTTGATTTGTGTTGATTTATGATACCAATGTACCCTCAACATCACTTTTGCAGAGAAATGAATATCTAGAAACATTCCATATATTTTCAACGATTTTTTCGATCATGTATTTTCAAAAGCTTGTTTTTCTGTATTCAAAACAGCAATACTGTAGAGCATACCATTTGCTTGAAAGTTTGAGAACTATATTTCAACAATGTAACAATTGTAACGTTTATTTGCACTGTCACAGCCTCTAGAAAAGATTCATTGAATGTTTTTCTTTGGAAGTGAGTGGTAACGTAAGTTTCAAGCAAGAAAATTGAGGTTGTGAATCAATGTTCTCCTGACCTACAACACCACTGTACTTAAAGTTTCTTTTGTTAGAAAAATATTTCTGAAGTTCATGGCTTCCTTTCAGAAAGTTAACAATACATGTATATCAAATAACTTTTAATTTCAGCATTTTGATTTTTGCATAATTTGAGCCAATATACTGGGATGGGCCTTACAGCATAACTGTACAGTTTAAATGTCAAATAGGTTCACAATTTCAGTGTATTATTTTGTTCCTTATATTGCATTGTAAATAGATAGGTCAGGGACTTTTGAACCATTCTACTCTCTGTTCATACGTAATGCAACTCACTCCTGCATGACCCGAAGAGCGCCCTCTATCCTCCGCCGGAGGAGGGAGTCGTCCTCCAGCATCTTCATGATGTCCTCGTTCTCTGCCTCCAGCAGCATCCCCGTGATGCGGTCCGCCTTCTCAGGGTGGAGCTCCGTCACCTTGGAGAAGAGATGCTCCCCCAGTACCTGCTTGGTGTCCAGAAGCTGCAGTCTGCCCGACCCAGGCATGTTCAGTCTTGTCTCTCGGTCGAGTCAGTCTCACTCTGAGCAGGAGCAAAATGATGAGAATAAAATTCAATTGCATCTTTTAGGTTTACAGTGACACTGCACTGCTGATTTATAATCAGGAGGTGAATGAGTTGCATGATAAAACTCAACTAAACCGCCCGGAGCGCTCCTTCTTCACAGTTTATACTGCAGCCAAACGCTTGGCGTGTTCAGGCTGCAGGGGCGGATCCAGGAATTCCGTAAAGAGGGGGCGTGTTTACAAAAATAAAGGGGGGGGGGGGCGCACGCACCCCTCCCCCCATTTTTTTCTTTTTATTTCTTTTGTTTCAACAAAAAATAAAGGGGGGGCGTGCGCCGGTTGCTGTCCTCCCTGGATCCTCCCCTGGGCTGGTAGCAGTTCGTATCTGATATGATATCGCATTCCATCATTTAATTCTCCCATTCAAACAGTTAAGTTTCTACTTCTAGTTTTAATAGTTATTATAAACGATATGCATATAAAATGTAGTCAGCCGATACACGTATGATTAGTAAGACTGCTGCATGACCACGATCATCCATTGACCAGCCAGGCAAAAGATCGGTCTGTATCGACTGGTCGTCTGGGGATACGTTCCGCGGCCGGAGACTGCGTCTGGCTTCACTGAATCCCCAGGAGAGTGATGATGTTTAAGAAAAAAAAGACTTCTCCAGACAGACAGATCTCTCTGTCTAACGTTAGATCATACAGTAATAAAGCAATCCTGGGGATGGGGGGGGGGGGGGGGGGGGGCAAGCTGGATGCCTAGTAATAAAACGTGCTAAACGATTGAGGAACATGCACAACTCTATCTAGGCTTCTAACCATGCTAAATTTCGAATTTATCTGTAAATTTAAGTCTAACCATGCCCATGGACCAGTCATGGTTAACTGAACTTCTAGTAGACTGTCTAGAAGTCTAACAAATAAACGTTGTTACATATTTCGTCAACATTTTGACGCTATTATTGCTGTATACAAGTTGTACTTCTACAGCAATATGCCTACCAATATTAGCAATAGCGTCAAAACGTTGCCGAATATGTAACAACGTTTATTTACTAACGTGGCATGTTTTCAAAGTGGTACATACCGATTGCTGTTATGACGAAGTTAGGCCCGAATTTATGCCAGAAGACGGGACAAGGACGTGTCATCAAAATACACACCGTAAGTAACAACCAGTGATGGTATGATGATAACTAACAAGCGAAATGTGGTACGAAGCTAGCCGTACACGGGTCACCAACTAGCGTACCACGCTCTAGTACTCTTGCATAGCCCAGCTGCCAGCCGCCCGGCCGGTCGGGCGAACGCTTCAGCGCCGATGCCCCTCTTCAGCCAGACAAGGCTCTTGTCCTTTTTTTTGTGTGTGTCCGTATTGGCCTTTATGTCGCCCTCTTGTGTTCACTGTCCGCATAAGCCAACGGGAGCTGCAGCCTTTCTGTTATTGCGCCTCGTTACTATTCACACATGACTGGAAAGAGACGCTCGACTCTGGCGAAGGACTCGCATTCTTTCTCTCTTTCTCTTCACAGAAACTGCGCCTCCGCGGGAAAAATGCTAACATAATGATACACGTACAATCAATGTATCAGTAAGTATACGATAGATATATGATCAACAACCCATTTGACAGTAATAGAGCTTGATATCACATATGAAGAAGAAAAAAAAACAGTGATAGAATGAAAACAATGATTAGGTATACATAATCATAGGGTCATGTCCATCATTATGAATACATTGTATTCATATATATGTATATATGTATATATATATATATATATATATATATATATATATATATATATATATATATATATATATATATATATATATATGAAGAGTTTGTTTGCAAAAACCGATAAGTCCATATTTGTCAAATGGAGATATTTGCGATTAAAGGTCAAGAAAAATAAAGAGAATAATAAGAAAATTTTTGCTTCTTTTGACCATAACTTAAAGAATATACCATTATATGTAGTGAACAATATATCATTTAAAAGGTATTATTTTGAACTTAATGACAGAGATCGCACTTCAAAATCTTCAAAATTGGACTTATCGGTTTTTGCAAACAAACCCTTCATATACATATATTTATATATATATATATATATATATATATTAGAATTGAGGTGGAGGTTGCTCTTGATCTTGTTCTCCCTTTTAATCAATTGAGCTTTTGGCCTGTCATCAGGCCTTCATCAGGATCTACCAACGGAACAAGACTATCTAAATGGCCTAATATGTCATGATATATAATGCAATGTCATATAATGCCAATCTTCGGAAGTATTACCTTTATCATTCAGTTCAACATGAAAATACAATCTAACATCATCACTGATGAAGGCCCGATGACAGGCTGAAAGCTCGACTGATTAACCGGTTGAGGACAAGTCCCGAGTATACTCGGGCAAGCGTCTATGGGAAATGTGTGTTGTAGCAAAATGAAACCGTCCTCAACGGGTTAAAAGGGAGAAAAAGATCAAGAGCAACATCCGCCTCAAGTCTAATTTCTTTCACTCTATGCGGCTACCCACAATGAGTCACCACATACGTTTGGGAAGGGAACTATCTCTTGCACTATATATACATGTATATATATATATATATATATATATATATATATATATTCACACACACAAACACACATTCTTTGACTTGACATATATATATGATTGTTGAATCATTTTTCTCTCTCTATAAAAGAAACAGATGAAGTATCTCGAATATGAAACACACCAACATTCCAGATCAAGTGTTTAATATAGAATAAACTGACAAACTTTATTACAAATTCAAAGACAGGTGTATTTCTCTTATAAATATGGTATGTACATATACATAAAGGAAATCATTAGAGGCAATATACAATGAAAGCATCTAGTCATGAAGTTCATTTTTGTGTGATCAAATTAACAAAACATAAAATATATAAAATAGAATCTGTGCATTAATGAAGTTAATTTCAACAACTGATGCAATCCGAATACCAAAAATATTCTATAATTTCTGGATACTGAGACAATATAATGGATTGCATTCCACTTATAAGGTGATGTACTTGTTTCCACAAAATGCAGTTAAAAGGGGCCTGAGCTTTCAATCCTAGCAGAATCTTGGTCAGAGGCAAATGACAAACAGGTCAGGAAAGCAATCACATAGACTAAGGACTTCACACAACAAGAATAGTCAGGGATAGGCTGGGTACAGAAAACAAAGAAAACAAAAGGAGAGGGTAGGAGGTCATGGGCAAGGAGCCCAACAGGTAAAGGGAGGGGGATTATAGCTGGAGGGTGGACAGACATAAGGCAGAGGAGGGTCAGTAATGATCATGAGGATCATGGGGGCAACCATTCAAGGAAAAGGATGAATAGGGAGGCAACACCTTAGAAGATAAGGAACAACAGAAGGATAAAGAAAGGAAAAGAGTGAAATAGCAACAACAGCAAGGGGAAGGGGGGGGGGGAGCTGAGCAAACAGTGAGCCCTAATAAGGTGTACCAAGAGGAGGCAACAAAATGTTTCCACAAAACATAATAAGCATCCTTAAAAGTCTCTGAAAAAGCATAATTTTCATTAACCCTTTCTATGTCGATGAATCAAATGTGCACAAATTTCACGCACATATCTTTGGACAGGGAATAAAATGTGGTACTCAAAAGGTTAAAATTGCCGAACTCTCAGAGGTCTGCCTTGGATTTGTCAGTAATTGGATTGAAAATTGAAATTCAACATGGAAACTTGGGTTGTAAATTTGATACAGGTAATACTCAGTCTTGCTTGACCTCAATGACCTGTATATTACTTTCGTAATATGATCGGCATTTTGTAACTTGCTAAGAAAAATGCCCTTACCCTGTCATTTTCTCTTTACATATCTTGTTACCAGATTAGATTGAATATCATCAAATACTTATTTTGGAGTTATGGCAAGAATAAAAACATTTCAGCAATCAAATTATGATTTCCTCCACATTCATCCACAATGGCAATGGCGAATTCCCGTATGGTGGCTCAATCAGCTACAATTAAAAGAAATTTCATAAAAAATGACCCAAAGTGTTAATTTCTCAGTCTTGGCTATGACTCCATGACCTTCTGATCCCAATTCTTAGTAGCTCATTCAGTGGTTGGTCCAGAGGGGGGCGCGCCGGGCATGTGCATCCCCTCTTTATTTTTTGTTAAAACATAAGAAATAAAAGGAAAAAATGAGGGGCCTTTCATTTTGTAAAGGCGCCTCCCCTTTACGGAATTCCCGGATCCGCCCCTGTCATTGATGTTCAATCCACACATGCATCAGGAGTCTTGCCCTAAAGTATTCATAAATAGTCAGACACACCGGTCATGAAATCATATTACCTATCAGGTCATCTGCTGGTGATTCAACAAGTCTGCTGTCTTCTTTAGCCAAAGTATTGTACTGGTGATTAGCTGGTAGCCTACAGCACCTTTTAATCCCTCCATGCAAAAATGACCAAAGTACTAGTATTTCATGATACCACAACACATTCATAAGTTACCCATCCTTACTATTATAATAAACAGTAAGAAAAATAGTGTCAATTCTCTTCCCATGAAAATATCACTCAATTTATTCATAAAGTAATGAGAAATAATTGAATTGATAAAGCAATCATGTCCCACTAGCTCTGCATTATGACAGCATTGAGAAATTGTAGAACAACTTTCAGCGCAAGAACACGCAATATATTTGCACATACCCAAGTCCACGTTCAGAAGGGAGGTTGTAAGTGTCTATGGATTAAGCAAATACAACAATTTTTTCTTCCACCCCCCCCCCTTCCCCCCCCCCCCCCCCAAAAAAAAAAAAGTTCCATTGTCTTTACAGTTTGGAAACCCATACAAGAAATAATGCATCATAATATTCAAATAGAGAATCCTTTGAGTGTTCGTCGGTAAAGTCTATACAATTTACGCTTGAAATACTAGTATGAATAGTTTCACAATACTGTATCGGAGCTCTAATCATGAAATGCCACACCTCAAAACTGGACTTTTTATCAGGATATGCTGTAAACAGAGACAAGAAACATTCATGCGAAATCATCCATACTCTTTTTCTTGACAGTAACCACAAAAAGAGAGAGAGAAAAAAAAAATGGACGAGAGAATATGACTAATAAGCACATCTGACCTTATTGCTACTATGTTACAACAAGATGAAGTGTTTTACCAAAGAAGTTTTGCACTCACAGATCACTCATGTAAGACACACAAGCAGTATTAAAGGGTAACTGAGAACAGCATGTCTTGCCAAGACAGGTATACACATAGCTCCATGCTACACATACTCTTTGTATCACATTTTGACAAGTACATATAATCTGGGTTGTGTTGCGAGGTGCTCTCTCAACTGAAAGTAAAAGACACATACACACAAAATGTTGATACATGTATACATACTATTTCTGATTTAAACCTCTTATATAAATCTTGAAGTTGATAAGATACTCATTCACACAAATTTGACACATACAATTACAATATTCTTCTCATTTTCAATTTAGCAATTTGAACATAAAATGTTCCACAGATGGACAACTGGTATGGACATTTTCTTCCGCTCTTCCTTTCAAAAATCTAATTGAACAGACTAAATAATCAAGTCTTAAAAGCCTTCTGTTTCAAGATGGTAGCATTCATACTGAAATAATTTCAGGATCTTGAGAATTATATGCTAATCATGCCATAAAAATTTTGACTATCCAGAGCAAACATTTCCATAAACATTGAGTTACCATGGTGATGTAACATAACTGGCACTAAAACTTTTTTTTTCCCCTACTGCTAAGTGGAAGACTAACTTCAAGCAGGTGGATTGGTGAAAAGAATTCTGGGCTACACATTTAAAAAATTTCCCCTCCCAAAGAGAACACACTTTTATTCATTGCAGTCATGTTCCTATTGAAATTTTAGGGGGAAACACCTTAGACTCCCCAAATATTGAGGCACACATATTTTTATCAAGACTCAAACTGGCATATTTTATCTACATGTGAGAAGAAGTGGACATGCAGGTGCAAACTTAATCGCTGGAATTTCTAATTTTTTTGCTGGCTTTGTGACCCTAATGTGGTGAACATCTCTGTGTAAGGGAATGAAGAACACTCGATGCTGCACATAAGGCTGGTTTGCTGTGGAAATGAAACAGAAAAGGAAGGAAATGGAGACAAAATCCGATGACGGAGCGAATCCATCCTCTGAAAATCGACGTAGCGAGAGACTGTCAGCCCGGCACGGGGACGCTCCCGGCCGAATTAGCACTGAGAACAGCAATGGTTCTTCCCTCAACGCAGCTGGTCAACCAACCATCAAGGCGAACAATGATAGCAGCAAAGCCATTGAAACTGACCATGAGCATACAATGGCCATCAGGGACCACATAAAAGAGGTAATCACCTCTGAGCCAATTCTCAACAAGCTCGTCACCCTCATAGCCGACGCCATCATGGATCGAGTTTCGCAAAACATCTACCAGGCTCTCAACCACGATATCGCTGCGAAAGAGAACGAAGTGTCTGCACTCAAGAAAAAGGTGAAGGACCTGGAGAAGTCCCTTGCTGATGTGCAAAACATACAGGAGGAGCAGGAACAGTACAGTAGGCGAGAGTCCCTCAGGATCTACGGAATACCTGAAAAGCAAAATGAGAAAACAGATGAAGTAGTTCGTGGTGTCGTGAAGGAGCACCTTGACATCGAACTTGGCCTGTCAGATATTTCACGGAGTCACAGGATCACAACGAAGTCGAGACCGGGAGCGAGATCTACTGAAGGGCCAAAACCACTCATTGTCAAGTTCAGCACGTACAACACCAAGCGAGCAGTGTTCGACGCCAAGGCCAGACTTCGTGGTACAAGGATCTTCATCCAAGAAGACCTGACTCAACATCGACGGGAACTGATCAACGCTGCCAAGCAGAAATCAACAGTGAAGAGAGTTTGGACAAACGATGGAAAAATCACAGCGTTGCTGTCTCTCCCTGGATCACACGACAGAAAGATCACCATCAGAAACTCCAGAGATATTGAGAGACTGGAATGATTCGAGGTGAGAATCAACATTACTCAAAAGAGCAAGGAAAATAGACAGGATGGGACTAAGCTATCCATGCATACTCTGTAAAAAAATGGTCAGAAATAATCAAAATGCACTTCTTTGTGTTAAATGTCGTGAATGGTGTCACTTAGACTGTTGTGGTGAAAGTAATGATGTTTTTCAAAGTGATATAGATTGGATATGTACTCGATGCTACTTAGCAGAATTACCAGGATATGATGATATGAAATCAAAGGACCCTGAAATACAAAGTGATATTGACATCTCAAAAACAAAAGAGAGATCGTTGACTGTCGAATCACAACTTCAATCTCTCAGAGCTGAAAAAGGATTGAAATTATCTCATTTGAATTGTTTGTCCCTGACTAAAAATATTGATGAAATACATAAAATTGTAGATTTGTCTGATATTGATGTGATGACTCTAAGTGAGACACATTTGAATGAAGAGATACTTACTGCAGAAATTGATATTGATTTATATGATGTGATTAGAAAAGATAGAAATCGCATGGGTGGAGGAACTGCAATATATATCAAAAATGCGATTCGTTATAATGTAAGGCCAGATTTATGTGATGAATCTTTGGAAATGATTGCAGTTGAGGTTAAACCATTGAATGTAAAATCAATTGTTGTTATTGTGTGGTACAGACCACCAAACGCTAATGCACGAGTGTTTGATTTGTTTGAATCTGTACTTCATAAACTGGACGATCTGCAACAGGATTATATCATACTAGGTGATCTGAATTGTAACATGCTTACAGGTCATCAGTCCTGGCAAAGTAAGCATCTGAAAGAGTTGACTGAAGCTTTCGGATTAACCCAAGTGGTATCTTCACCTACACGAGTTACTGTTGATACTTCTAGTTTGGTTGATGTTATATTGGTTAATAACCTGGATAAAGTTGGAAGGGTAGATGTGATTCCAGTCTCATTAAGTGATCATTATATGGTTTTCTGTACATGGGGTAAACAAAAAATGTGTAAAGAACACTCACATAGATTTAAAGTTATCAGAAATATTAAAAAAGTAGATATTGTTAAATATGCAGAAGATATAAGTAAATTGCGCTGGGACTGTGTATATAATGCCACTGATGTTAGTACTGCGTACTCTGCTTTTGAAAGAGAACTCTTGAAAGTAATAGACCATAATGCTCCACTGAAACGTAAACGTATTAAGAAAAAGGAATCCCCATGGATTACTGATCATGTGCTACAACTCATCAGAGATCGTAATATGTTGAAACGCAAAGCTGGACTGACTAACGAAAAAGACGACTGGAATCGATATAAAAAGGCAAGAAATTGTGTAACAACTGAAATACGTAAAGCGAAAAGAGATTTTATTACCAATACTATTAAGGCAAGTAATGGTCAATCCAGTGATGTATGGCAATCGCTAAGTTATGTGATGCCTAAGAAACAAAGTCATGAAAGAATAGATGAAATTGAACGAGATGGTGTCCGATACTATGGGAAAAAAGCCCTGGCTGAAAACTTCAACGATTACTTCGCGGAAATTGGAAAAACACTTCAGAATAGTATCACTAAGAACGGCGTTGATTATGTTGATCTTGACAACGACCTGTCCGATCATTGTAATGAGTCATGTTTATCATCATTTAAAGACATAGAAGAGCATGAAACTCTTGAAGTAATTATGAAGATGTCAGTGAAAAAAGCTTGTGGAAACGATGATATCCCAATGTCGCTCATCAAACCGGTTGCTCATTTAATTGTTAAACCTCTTACACATATACTGAATATGTCAATCAAACAAGCCTCTGTTCCAGATGAACTGAAAGTTTCTAAAATTACACCTGTCTTTAAAGGTGGGAATAAAATGGTGATTGGAAATTATAGACCAATCAGTATTTTACCTGTTTTTGCCAAGATTTTTGAAAAGATAATATTTACTCAACTATATGATTATTTGACCAGTCATCATCTTCTCTGCGACCAACAGTCTGGTTTTCGCCCTAATAATTCGACTACCACTGCCTTGTTAAAAGTAACAGAGGAATGGCTAGACAAGCTCGATAGAGGCAATCTAGTTGGGGTAGTAACATTGGACCTGAAAAAGGCTTTCGACACTGTTGACCACAAGGTATTGTTATCCAAACTGAAAAGACTGGGTGTCACCGGTAATGCACTGAAATGGGTAGAACACTATTTGTTCAATCGCGTTCAGTATACTGTTGTGAATGGTGTAAAATCCCCCATGAGAGTTATTGAGTGTGGCGTTCCACAAGGGAGCACCTTAGGTCCTCTGTTGTTTGTTATATATGTCAATGACCTGGCGGAATGCCTTAATGAATGTAAGGTGTCTCTGTATGCTGACGACACCTGTATATACACTGCACATAAGAATGCTGAATCTGTGGCCGATACTCTCAACAAGGATTTGGAAGCAGTAAATCACTGGCTTAAAGAGAATAAACTTGTACTTAATGTAAATAAATGTGAATGTTTATTGCTTGGTACCAAAAAACGACTAAAAAGTGTAAAGCATTTTAACGTGCATATTGAATCATATGAAATTAAACGAGTAACACATATTACATATCTTGGCGTTATTATTGATGAACATCTAAATTGGGAACAGCATATTGGAAAAATATCAAAGGAAATAATAAGTAGAATATATTTATTGAAACGGATACGACCTTATATAACACAACAGACAGCATTGATATATTATAAGAGTATTGTACAAGGAAGATTTGACTACTGTGATGTAGTGTGGTCAAATTGCAGTAAAATGATGATTTATAAATTGCAAAGATTACAAAATCGGGCACTGCGTACCGTTCTGAAGGTTAATTGGAGGTTTTCAACACAATTGATATATGATCAGTTAAGTATTTCCACTATTAAAATAAGACAGAAATATAGAATGTTACACGCAATGTATAAAATTGCTCATGGGGTTTACCCCCAAAGTTTGTGTGAGTTGTTTTCATTTAAATATACAAATTATTTTTTCAGATGTAATATGTTAAAATTTGAGTTATGTAGATTTTCAACTAATTTCAAACGTAGGAGTTTACAGTACAGGGGATGTAAAGTGTGGAATGATCTCCCAGATAATATCAAGATTATGAGTTTTAATAATTTCAGGTCTTATTTGAAACAGCAGCAGTTCTAGTTTGATATCCACTGCATTATATATCATATTACATCATATCAATTATCATAACGTTTCCTATTATGTTACGCGATGAGTACTATTGACATTTGTTTTATATCAATCTCTTGTCAATGTCTGTATTTTTTATTCATATGCTGTTATATGTAGATATACTTTTCCTTTTCTTCGTGATTTTTTTTTTCTCTTTTTTGTTCTTATTTCAATCATCGCTATATATTACGCTGTTACTGAATCTATGTTTCGTTCTGTTATAATGTATACATGCACGGACTTGCAGAATAACAGCCGATGGCTGAGCAAGTTTCCTTTTTATCACCGTGTTGAAATAAAATGAAAATGAAATGAAACTACTTATTGCATCTTGATACACATACATGGAATCACAATTTCATACATCATACACAATTTTTGCTGAGACGCAGATTAAAAGTGAAAATAGTTCCATAACGACACATAGTTTCACTGCCAAAATTAGCAAATTGCTTTAAGCGCAGTGTGGGTAGAAAAAGCCCCAAAATGCACTTACTGAATTACATCAATCCTGTATTGTAGCTAGTGCTGTACATGTGGCTAGAGAAAATCTGAGGTATGAAAGACAGTGACAAAAAATAAGGATTTTATCACAGCAGGCACAGGATGGTACAGGTAGGTGAAACGTAAAATTGATCGACACACGCATGAAACCGAATATCTCTCCATCCTGAAAAACAGGACTGTTCTCATTAGAAAGAGCATTTGGTGTGTAAAAAGGATGGAGCAGTAAGCTGCTGTATGTTTAGGTACAGCACATGTGTGACAGCTCACACAGTACAGTAGATGTAAGTATCCCTGTTCTCAGAAATTGGAAACACCTAACAAATCAGAATGGAGCAAAGACGGTCATGATGGCTTAACCCTACACACATCCTGAATGCCATATAGTCCCACATCAAAAGCTCCAGAATATCCACTAGATTCAACCTACACTGGTCATTGACTTAGTTCATATCATCAAAACCAGGTCCAGTGGAATTGAAACTTGTTCTTTGATAGATCTAATTCCCCTCCTTTCCCCAGATGTCTTCGCACCGTCTGGAAATGTATTACCACGGCATGCATATTCATTCTTCTTTTTTTCCCCTGGATAGTAAATTCAATATATAAAATGATCTAGAAAGAACAAAGGCAAGGCACAGCATGCCAGGAATCAATGTGAAAATTTTGTGAAAGACTTCTTAAGCAGTTTCTGCAGAAATTTGCAGAATCTCTCGCTTCAAATAAATGCCATATTCTTCATGCTATTAGGGAGCTTTAGATTTTGACGCACGGACGTTTGAGCCGACGCTTGCGCTGGACGTTCTCCTCTCCCTGCGTCGTGTGGAAAAATAGCTTTAGATTACGCTGGGACGCAACGTATAAAAAATAAAATCGCGCCCCCATATGATCAGTGCATGAAGAAGCTCTCTACGTCGCAAACTGTGCGGAGGTGAAAATAGCCCAGTACGCGTAGTGAAAAACCCAGGCGACGCAAGCTAAAAATAGATTGACTTTACGCACGCTACTGCGCACGCTCAGAACATGTTTTTTTTCCTTTGAACATCCGCGCGTCGAAAATCTAAAGCTCCCTATTAGCATTTTCAACAGCACCACTACTAAACTGAACCAGAATCTAGGCCTGAGATGTTCAAGTATCAATGTCAACGGCCCTGTTTAATAAAAAAAAAGTTAAGAAAAAGAAGAAAGAAACAAATAACAAATTTTTGTACAGTTGTATCAACTTGAATTAGTGAAATTGCCTGCCTTGTAACTAATTGCATTCATTACTTGAAATACATTCCTTAGGGTCAAGGATAAGCAGGCTATTTCACAGTGAATTCAAAACATGTAGTTTTCAGCATGCTTTTAAAATCTTTAGACTTCTCTGCTACATACTTGCAATCATTATATATATATATATATATATATATATATATATATAGCTGCTTCATTAATGCAACATGTTGTAAATCTGAAGAACAATGTTCATATCTTTTTCAAATTCCATTTTAAGCTAGTACTATTGGTTACTCTTTAATATGTGATTCTACATTTCTGTACTTCTGAACAGGAGTCATAAACTGCTGTATTTCATTGCTGCATTCCTACACATGCAAAAACAACAACTGAAAGATCTGGTAGCAGATTGAAGCAAGCTAAACAAAGACCTTAATTTCACTGTGAGCATCAAAGTAGTACTGGAATATGATCATCATTGTAAGTCACTTAAATGTAAATTTCTGCAACTGGCAACTGAATAAACCATACCATTTGTTGGAATATGACAACAAAATGGTACATAATATACAGTAGTTTGCTATTAAACATGCAATCAAAGCAGCCAACACTTTTTTTCCTCTATAACAACTGATTCAAAAAGATGGAAAGGAAAAATAAAAACATAATTCAAAGTTAGTAGAGCAAAACAACACAATCAAGGTGTTGATTACAACATCAAAATCTACTAAAAAAACCAACAAAATAAAACAAAACAAAAACATACCAAGAGTTTGTCATGCTGGAATATGGAGACCATCTTTTGCCAGTCCACTGTACAGTCTCTATCATGCACAAACCCTTAACAGTATTTACCATACCATGCATAACAATATTTGAAAGACATGCACATATTGTTTACCTATCTCAAGGCACAAATCCATATCTGAGAATAAGGTGCCATTAAACATTTCACTTTCAAACACTGGCACCCCTAGTAACAAACCTGTTGATTTAGTACAAGGTAGGCATTGAAAATGTAAACTCATGGTATAGTTAAACCTACATGTACAGTATCCCACTCAACAAGTGTGGTATTAAAGGGATCATATAGTTTTGGTTGAGACCTAATTTCAGGTTTTTAACATTTTTTTGGTGAGATAATGAGAAACCTCATGAAATATGAAAGAGCATGTAATTCTATGAGGAATTCAATGTTTATTTGATGAAAATTGGTTTTGAAATGGCTGAGATATCCAAAAAGAGCGATTCTAATAAAGTGTGGGACCCAAACTTTATTACGATTGCTTTGTTTTACTTTGTTTTTGGTTGTTTCAGTCATTCCAAACCCGATTTTCATCAAATAAACTTTGAATTTCTCTTAAAATGGTATGCTCTGTACTATATCATAAGTGTTTTCTTGGTAGCTCGCAAAAAGTTAAGAGCCCAATTTTCATCTCCACCAATACTGTACCATCCCATTAAGCTGAAAACATGTACAAGGAGTTAAAAACACCTTTTTCATGAATTATATTTCTAAATATTTTCTATCCCAATCATACAGCTATATCAGGTTTAAGAAGGAAATAGGGAACAATAACGGAAGTTACAGAACTTTTCAGACCTCTTTTTCATTACTGATCACACATGTACATTTGATCATTTTTGAAATATTTTCAGCAAATTTACACATACCATTTCTTTTCAAAGTTGCAAAATCAAGTTCAATGTAGATGATTCAAACATGAACAATTCACATATCTCATGGACTTACAGTAAAACCAGAACTGTCTGTGTGCATTTTAATTTCACAAAGTCCATTAAAGCCAAGATTTGCGAAATTAAATACTCACAAAAGTTCTTGTCTACAGTGTATGCATTGAATGCCAGTGGCAATTCACAAAAATTTTACGCTGCGAAAAAGGCCGTCAGCTCCAATTCACAAAATATTTCATGCTGCAAAAATGTCTTACTTTACAGTATCTACGGAAGATAAATATTCAGCATATCTCAAAGTAAGAATACTGCATTTGTGTCAGTATCGCCTTTATCTTTTAGTGGGAAAAATATCATTTATGCGTGTAATGACACCTACTTTTCTGGTTGAGATTAGGATTCTAAAGCAACCACAACTGGAGCATACTGTATGGCAGAATATTGTGAAACTATCATACATTGCACATAAACCTCATGACATAATACTTTAGTATCTAAGTCTCCACCATAGGGCCCGACCTTAGGGCTTTTTGTAATGTCTACCGGTAGTGTAATCATAATGGCTGCACAAGAGCCAACAGCCACTGTACAATGTACATCATTCAGTATCACATGAGCAGAGAAGGAGGTTTAGTCACCAATGCACACAAAATCCACCATTTGCGATAAAAGTCTGCCTTCATCCATTACTGCAAAGCGAGTCATGGCATAATATGTTGAGAAGTAAGTCGAATCTAGTAATTTGACAAAGAGTTACTTTCTTGCATCTGGCATGTACTGATACATGTACAGTGGGATATTAGTTTACTCTAACTTTGAAATTCGCTCCACATCTTGTCAGAGTATGAAAAACTATCAAGAAACCCGGCTAAACTCTACAACTGATATTCTTCACAGAAATAGACTTTCACTAGAAATATCTATCTTCATATTAAACCAAGTACAGTTTGGCTTTTCTTACTTTGCTGACTTCACATGCTCCCTGATATATAGAGAGTCCTCTACTTCTGCAGTAGAAATTGGTAAGAAAATGGCCTTCAATTGGAGGTTTGAAAAATGTATTTACCGGTATATCTTCTCTGACATATCCGATTTTTAGCTCACAATACCTACTGGGCAGGAACAGGCTGACCAGTATAATAGGCTTTCCCTAAATAAGAGGCTGTTTAGTTGGCACCGCTCTTGACGTGGTCTGCTCTCACAAACATCTGCAGACGACTTTCCTGGATTACACGATTCAGCTTTGCTGTGCTCACATATAGATCCACAGCCGGTCCCCACATGATGTTATTTGGGCTGTGCGCTCAAATCTTGTGCCAACAGAGGAGCATCTGTGTCACCCCTTTCCAATCAAACACCAGCAAATGAAATGGCCGCTTCTTCATCCTCGTCGTAAAGAGAACCATCTGCATCTATAATGTGAATGACGCCACTCTGTACTTGCAATACAGACTGCATCTACGTCACTAGGATGATGCGGAGGGTTTTGTCCTACGCGAGCGTGGCAAGGTCAGTGTACCGCCTGGCTTCCTCTGTCTCTGCGTTGAACTGCCTGGGGTCAAAGGTGATATTGTTCCACTCCACTACTTCCCCATTCTCCCCTATTCTCAAATCTGACGTCTGAAAGATCATGCCGTTCATCTCCGCCTACAGAATCAAAGGGAGATGAACAACTTTGTGAGACTAAAATTCAACGGTCCCTGCTGACATACATGTATGAGAACTATGTTTTGCCTTTAAAACTATGACCAATATTTGTTATCTTAAAGCTACAGTGTCTCAATAATTTCAACAGAAACTTGCCCACTATTTCCATCTTTTATTTTGTAATCATTTAGTCACGTGAACCAGTTACCTTCACCTGCATTGAAACTCTTCCATTTCACTAATATATATTGGCCTGAATTAAAGGGGATGGCTAGTAACTGATCAGTGGGAATCAGTGGGAATGTTGGGTTATGATTGTTCCAATTCTTGTGGGATTCATTTAAGAGTACATTATATATCTATTGTTATGTGAAAATTGTTTGCTTCGGAACGGTCTCATATTCAAGTAATGTTCAGTTTAATGCCCCGTCACTGTACAAGCATGCTAACCTTGAAACAGTAAACTGCACATTACTTGAATATGAGACCATTCTGAAGCGAACAATATTCACACAACAATAGATATATCATACATGTGCTCTATGAATCCCACAAGGATTGGAACAATCATCCCCCAGAATTCCCACTGATTCTCACTGATCAGTTACTAGCCATCCCCTTTAAAGACAGCCAATCCCTTTTACATGCAAATTTTTGAAAAATTGGTGAGAACACTTAGGTATTGAAGAAAACATTATTTGGAAACCTCCAGTAAATTTTGAACTCAAGAGGGTTTTTATTTGTTTAGTAAATTGACCGTTAAGATTTGAATATTTTTTTCGTACTACAAAAAAATTACAAATCTAAACTACTAGTCTAGTTTTACAGACCTGTGTGATGCACTTGGTTGCACATGTGGTTCATGTAAGTGGTGTGTTGTTATTTGCTATCGACAACAAAGTAAGAGAAGCTAGTGAATTCTTCATTTCTAGCTGACAGTTTTAATATGCATATCTTTTGTTCGAAGTATAAGTATAATTATTACAACCACAGGAAGATTAATGTATGCAGCTGTGCCTAGTACACAAAATACATTACGGTGAGCGTTTGGTGCATTATTTGAATTTTAACGGCTAACAACCTTCTAATATCACATAAATGTTATAGATTTACAATAGTCTTGTCATTCTGGTAGAATATATCATGTTCTGTGCTATTTGGGAAGGAATGCAAAAGGGAAGGGCTATCTTTAAAGTACATGTTGTAGTTGGTTTAAATGAAATGCATGGGTTCAATTCAAAGTCCACAAGCACGAACAAGCTTGAAATATGCATGTATACCTTGCACATGCACGTGTCAGCATGCATTTATTACTGGAGGTCTGTTGGTGAACATGATTTGTCATATGCAAATACAAAGTCATAACTTGTATAAACGAATTCTGGTCAATGGTTCACAGTTATTTGCTATCTCATACCTGTAGCGTCTTGATCATTTCAATGGTGACAGCGACCAGGTACGGAGCCTGTGGCGTCTCAATCACAAGGGTGCTACTGCTGTCGTGGGTTACGGAGTAGAGTTCATAGGTCACATAGAGGTCATCCTCAGCTTTTGTCCACCTGAGAAAAAAACAATCCCAGAAATGTCCTCCTTTTCAAATGATAGACTCTACAGAGTTGAGACAAAGTATCTACCTGTAACATAGTAATCACTTTTCAAGAGTAGGTCTTGATATTTTACAGTGATTGATGTTCTATTCAGATGGCAATGTAATAATTAATTCATGAAACTTGGTTCATGCATCTGTATAATGAACACAATGCTTTTCCAAATCACAACAGATTATGTGTTTCACTGTTCCAAAGAACTGATTACATGTACTGAAACAGCATACCAAACATACACCAGGGGCGGATCCAGGAATTCTGTAAAGGGGTGGGGGGGGCGTGACTAATATTTCTGGTGCCACTTCCGGGTTTCATTACATTGTTTTTCTTTTTATTTCTTGTTTTTTACGAAAAATAAAGGGGGGCGTGCACCGGTTGCGCCCCCCCCCCCCCCCCCCGGATCCACCACTGTACACATAAAAATGGGTTATGTGACAACATTCATCCTTTACATCGAGAAATTTGCTTTTGTTCAGAATATCTCTGAATGAAGAATGGCATGACAACATACATTTGACAGCTTAGAGAAGATGAGACACAAACTCATTGTGGAAACCGGGCCAGCAAAAGCGTAGATAGGGTTAGGAAGCCCACTTAACAAAGCTCAGTTGAGTGAACATTGTAATTTCATGGACAATGAGAAATGTGTGTGCTTAAAATTATACATGTATGAACTTAACCCGTTGAGGACCGTTTGATTTTGCTATAGCACGCATTTCCCATAGACACCTACCCGAGTATACTCGGGACTCGTCCTCAACGGGTTAAACACAATGTCCATATTCATCTAATGTTCTGAGCCTAAATGGTGATGATGATGATGATGATGATGATGATGCTGCTGTTGATGATGATGATAGTAATGGTGATGGTCGTGATGATGATGAACATCATTTATATAGCCCCATTTATCTCCAAAGAACACTCAAAGGCACCTGGCTTCCTCATCATGCCACACAATATCTACCACGTTGCTGAAATGATACAAAATGCATGACATGTTCATGTCCAGCGCAGCTTATAGCATCTGTGTATTAACAATGTAACTGAATGAATGGGTCTCCTCAAATCAAAAATGGCTCAATACAACTCCTAATCACAAAGACATCTCACTGTACAAACCACAGTTATGGTCTCCCCTGAGTTGTCTTTCTTTATATAGATTCAGCTATATGCTTATGTATAAGCCCCCCCCCCCCCCAAAAAAAAAAAAGTCTTGAACTTTTGAAATGTGTAATAGCACAAGGAAAAATGCTCTGGGGGCAGAGACTCCAACCCAAAGCACCTTCTGATCTGGAGATTCTCTCGCCTGAAACCCCCAGCAAACGGGAGACTCCAAGTTGATGTGTGCGAAGCGCGAAGTTCCTAGGGTTCTAGATGCTCTCTGGTGCTATCACATATTCTAAGGCTTATTTTTTTTTCAACATACAATAGCAATATATAAGTAAGAAATCCTTTCCAACGGGAGACACAGAGCCTAAGCGGAAGCAATTAAATCTCAAGCGGGAGAACGGGAGATTTTGCAAAAATAGGTTTTCTGCGGGAGATCTACCGTTGAAAACGGGAGAGTTGGAGTCTCTGTGGGGGTATGACTGCAAAATGTGGCGAAGCTCTCGAAAACGTTATCAGCGGACTCTTCTCTCACCTCTTAATCTTCCTCCATGAGATGAAGTACTCCTTCGTGTAGACCTGTAGCCGCATGCCTCGCTTGCTGGCACGGAGGGTGAACTTCGTCCCAGTGGGGAGCTGTTGGAGACAGAGCCACCACAATTATTATGTATTATCATCTACAAAGGACGATTTAGCCGTACATTAAAAACACGTATTGTTGTCCGCTCAATTTTTATTGTGCAATACGAGAGCATATTATTGAATGAAATGCATAGGCCAATTTACTAATTCCCCATAGGCTACCTTTGTTACTGGCTGTTCAATAATACACCCTATTGCAATGCCTCGTCTTTAGCGTGAGCACTTGCTGAGCGCGCAAACTCTTGGTATGTACTGAGTGCGCCATTCTAATTGTTACACTTCACAAGCATGCAAACATCTTGCTACATACGCAAGTATTGTGTGAGTTGCTCCTTTTTCAGTGCAGTGTCGATTTCAAAGTCTAGAAGAAGCATCATAATCTTTAACAGTTTATTCCATCTCAAAATAATGATTATAGATGATAATACCTATATTAGAAGACTTTGATTCATGGAATACTAGGGAATATGGCACTTGTTAGGGCTAACATTGCAATTATCTTCGATTCGTGCAATATTGGCCCTAACTCGTGCAATATCCCCTGGTATCCCATTCATTGCCACCCAATGTAATATAAATGTTGCACAATCAGAAGGATCAATCTCATATGTCAAGAAGCTTTTTCTCCTTGGCGCAGTCCAAGGAGACACTGACAACAGGGCTGTTTTGTAGCACTGTATCCATTGGCTTCTTTAGTTCTGCCTCAAAGGTCAAAGGTCAAACAAAGCCAGTCAGTGGTACAACAAAGAAAGTGCCTGGAAAGAGAATACAGCTGCATGATTGGTACAGCTTACAGCTGTATATGCTTGGTACAGCTTACAGCTCATAGTTACAATGTAACGTTTACCATAAAGAGTGCATCCCATACTCCGAAAGCATTGGAAAGACATTTTCTTTCAGCAGATTAGACATAGATTGAGCAGACTAAAATGCCATAGTGTTAATTATGAAAGGAGATAACCGCAAGATCATAATCAATGCTCAGTTTTCTTTTCCATACTGAAGTCTGCTTTGGTTTTGTTTATCATACATCATACTGACAAAAATACACCAAAAGTTACACCAAGTGGTGCCTTTAAGAGGGGAAAAAAATCAGGAGATTCCTTTAACTCACCTTCAGGCTTCCAATTAAGAGCTCTTTTCTCAGCTCACAGTGCTTGAAATATGCGGTCATATAGTCCTCCATACAGTGACATACTGACATGTAGGAGAGGGAGTCCAGGAAGCCTGGCTCATTGTGATCTGCATGTGTGAATAATGATAATAATGATAATGATAATAATAATAATGATAATAATAATAATAATAATAATAATAATAATAATAATAATAATAATAATAATAATAATAATAATAATAATAATAATTATTATTATTATTATTATTATTATTATTATTATTACTGTTGTTGTCATCAGTATCATTACTATTATTGTTATTATTGTAATAACAATAATAATAATATCAATCACTATCATTAATCATGTAATAATATCTTTGCATGAAAGCTGGGTCAGACATGGATGATACTAGCTTGAAGTCAGGTTTCCCATCCTCTTTTAGAGACGTTACATCTTCTTGTAATCCCCCCCCCCCAAAAAAAAAAAAAACCAACCAAACAGACAAACAAACATATTAGTTTGATGAATTAGAGATAAGGCTTTGGAGTAATACTAGTTCAGGTTACATTTTAAGTCATACTTAAAGGACAAGTCTACCTTCATATACATGTGGTTCAAGTGAATGCAACAATATTAGTAGAACACATCAGTGAAAATTTGGGGAAAATCGGACAATCTGTTCATAAGTTTTTTAATTTTTTAAGTGTCGCGCAGTCACTGCTGAATGAGAAGACTACTAGAGTGTATGATGTCACAGGTATACAACGATTTAAGGAAAATAAAAAGAGAATATCACAAAACTTTACTTTTTGAATGAAGTGCACATTTCTTCGACTTGTTACTGACATATATTGAGGGTAATATTATTCCCCCTGCCTTCTGAAAGAGAGAAGTTGAGTATTTCTTTGTTATGCAAGAAAAGTGAAACTATGTTCAATTATCTTTATTCTTATATTGTTGTACACATATGACATCACAAGCTATAGTAGTCTTCTCATCAAGCCGTGACCGAGCAGAAACTTCGAAAATTCATAACTTTTGAACGGAATGTCGGATTTTCCCCAAACTTTCACTGATGTGTTCTATCAATATTGCTGCATTCTCTCTACCCACATGTCTATGAAGCTAATGAAGGTGAACTTGTCCTTTAAATCAGAAGTTCAATGGTGGGAAATACAAACTAAACCTGGTCCAGTATATCTGAATTTTCCTGTTGATGCCGAGAATGATACCCATTTTGTGAATACTAGATAAAGAAAGTGAATGTAATGTCGTAATGTCCAAGTTACAACATGCCTGTACTGAGAAGACAAGTAATGCTTGGTGGAAGCTTGCCATTATATGTTACTGTGCAGGGTGCATTCTCTGAACTTTGTACAGAAACAAATCTTATGAGGAAATATGACATGATCCAAGAGACAGCTACTTCCTTTGAAAGGATAATCTACTCCAAGAAGAAAACTGTTGATGAATGCAACCAGGCAGTGTCAGTCAGAGTTACACTGGACATAAACAGTAAGGTTATAACTGCCAAGGTATTTCAAGAGTTGAAGTTGTTAAACACAGTATCATCTAGGCTCCCTTGACTCTTTGTGTATAGATTTGCACTTTACAGTGTGTTGGTCATACGGTTGTCATGTTGATCACACAATGGTGAACATCTCCTTTTTACATTAATTATAACTGACTAAATATTTTCTTGAAAAATATGTTTCTCATATTTTCTTTTAAAATCTGCTTGTATGCCTCAAGGATGCTTTGTTGTTACACATTCCCCCCCCCCCAAAAAAAAAAGTATGGATTTTTCCTTTAAAAAAAACAAAAACAAACACAAAAATAAAAAAAGGAAGCAAAAAAAAACCAGCTTGGTTGTTGTATGTAAAAAGAGAATATGATTTTTACACATGATCACATGAACAAGGTGGCAGCCATTTTGAGGTCCAAACAAAGTGCTACTTTATGTCATATTATATCATCAAACTGTGAAATCTCTTTACTTCTTGCGCATTTTTCCTCAAATTTCCACAATTTAGTTGTTAAGAATCATTGCTACAATACATAAAACATGATCCTCTCTTGGTAAAAAAAAAAAAAAAAGAAATCTTTCACTCAAAACTAAGGTTATTTGTAATTTATTGCATGTGACTGAAATTGATTTTGCTTGGGGGGGGGGGGGGTTGTAGAGAATGGCCCTGTGCATATGTTTACAGGAAACACCATATGCAGATCATTTACATACCACTGGATACATATGAGCCAGAATATTTGTTTACACTGGGTGATGGGGAGGAAATATGCCATGCCAGATAACAAAAATACCAGGAAATGATTCAGGAAATTATGCAATGAACAAAGTTATGTTTTATTTTCTCTTTGTGAATAGCATGGTATTTTTTCCCCCTGAGTAATGAGAGATAATTGCATATTAAGGACTTTAAAGGGATAGTACAGTATTGGTGGAGATGAGAATTGGGCTTTTAACTTTTTGCGAGATACCAAGAAAACACTTATGAAGTAGTACAGAGCTAACCATTTTAAGAGGAATTCAAAGTTTATTTGATGAAAATCGGGTTTGGAAGGACTGAAACATTCAAAAAAAGCAATCGTAATAAAGTGTGGGTCCCACAACTATTAGAATCGCTCTGTTTTGGATATCTCAGCCATTTCAAAACCAATTTTCATCAAATAAATGTTGAATTCCTCATGGAATTACATGCTCTTTCATATTTCATAAGAGGTTTCTCATCATCTCACCAAAAAATGTTAGAAACCTGAAATTAGGTCTCAACCAAAACTATACGATCCCTTTAACAAGAATTCCTGTATTCAGTACCATATTACTATGCACAAAGGAGCTGTAATGCAGTAGCATGGTGGAGTGATTGAATGTTCTGAATCAGACTTACCTTCTAATTTTGTTGACTGTTCTGGTGATGGATTAAGTATGCCTGCATAAAAATAAACAATGTTCAGGAAGAGTAAATGAATGCATATAAATACACTGTAAAATGAACAGGTTTCCTTGATGTACACAAATATTGATGCATGGTAAGGGGAGGGACGGTGTCTATCATACAATAACTTGGGTAAATACCACTATTCTACAAATAAGTGATTTTAAATGCCTTAGACCAAGGTGATGATAATTATATCAAATAGTGACAACAGCAAATAAAATTGTGATCATGGCATGCAAATACACACATACTCTACACAGAGCTGATTCTTGCAATATAGATTATTTCAGGCTGTCATTTCCACAAGCTTCCACATCACTGAAATCCTGTGTAATGGTGTGTCAGTGCGCAAAGATAATTATACTGGTATAGATAATGGAACGAATGAAATCTTGACGTGTAGCGCAGCACTGACCTTGCATTATCTGGGATCGCGCCTGTAAGCAGGTCAAATACAAGGCCACCGGGTCATTCACTATGTCCTGCTTCTCGAGCTTGAGGTCAAAGCACCACTTCTGCAGACTGAGACCTGTGGCAAAGGTCAAAGGTCACAGGTGAGAATACAAGACAATATCTTTAAACAATTCTCTGCTTCTGGATCTACTTTTTTTTTTGTTCCATAAATGTCTTGAGTGGAGACTAATCTTTGTCCACTATGCAGTTTTAAACAAAAACAAAAACCCACAACCAAAAACAAAACACTATACCTGACACAATACTAATACCATGTTCTTCTTAGTGGCAGCACCACTGTTCCCAAGGATCTTTTCATTAGTATCAGAACTGGTACTGTATCAGTATGTACTATTGTTGAACCCTCAATGCCAGGAAAACATATTTCTACAAGGGTCAAGATGGACAGTACACTGGACATTAAATATTTTGTCTATAGGGTCGTTTCTCTGAGCAAGATTTATAATTAGGATCTCCTGTTTAAAGAAGAAAGACCCTTGTCTCCTATAATATTATATCATGGTGCACAATGTTAGCCCACAGACTAAAAGATACTCTAATGTCTAATATATAATACATATTCAATACCAAAATCTTCATTGTTTGAAAGGTACATTGACTTTTTAGTTTTCAGATTACTTCAAATGGTGAAAATTTGAATGATGTAATAGACTTACTGATACTTGTGACTACTTGTACCTTAAAATCTAACAACACAGTACTTAATGCTGCACTAAAAGATGATGATGATGCAACAGCATTTATATAGTGCCATTTATCTGTTATAGAAACATTCAAAGGCACCCAGCTCCCACAAAATGCCACACATCATTCACAAAGTTGCTGGAAAATATAAGTCTTCAGTTCAGACTTGTTGAAGGTATTGAGGCTGTTGCAATTCCGAAGCTGGACTGGTAGAGAGTTCCACAGACGTGGCGCAACAGAAGAGAAGGCTCTATCCCCATACATTTTTAGGCGGGTATTGGGAACATGGAGAGTCAGGCCAGTGCAACGTAGTCCTGGTAGTCCCTGTCGTACACTGATAAGTGCAGACACGTAGCCAGGAGACAAGTTATGGAGAGCCTTATGAGTAAGCAGTAAGATCTTATACTGCACTCTGCGTTGCACAGGCAGCCAATAAAATGAAGCTCACGAAGTATTGGAGAGATATGGTCAGACTTCTTGGTGCCGGTGCTGGCATTTGATTGATGTTGATGGTAGGCCAGCAAGGAGACAGTTACAGAAATCCAGTCTGGATGATATCAGAGCATGAATGATACTTTCTGCAGCACCTCGTGCAAGACAGTGTCTGATCTCAGCAATCCGGCGGAGTTGGTAGTATGCTGACTGACAAACATATGATATGTGTTTCTCCATACTCATTTTTCTGTCAAAGATTACACCAAGGTTTCTAGCCTTGTTGTTTGGAGATACAGCTTCTTCACCGACTAGAACTGGAGCACCAATGATACTGCTCCTCATATGTGGAGATGAGAGCAACAGATACTCTGTTTTCTTGTCATTGAGCTTCACAAAGTTGCTGTTCATCCAACAGCGAATCTCCTCAATGGCGGCCCCAACAGCAGCAGTAGCACATTCTTCAGCGCCTCCAACTTTTGGATCAAAAGTTGAGGTAGAGCTGGGTGTCATCGGCATAGAAATGTGCGCCAAGGCCATGTTGCTCTACGATAGAGCCAAGAGGGGTAATGTAGAGTGTGAAGAGCAATGGACCAAGGACTGAGCCCTGTGGAACTCCATAACGAAGGGTGGTCTGAGGGGACAGCTTTCCATTGATGACTACTGCTTGTCTTCTGTCCATTCCTTTTCCAACCCTGAGTTGCAGTAATTCAATGCCTTATTTTCCAAATCTTACTGTTGAAGCAGTAGCATGTCCTCAACAATATATGTGCTTCTCAAAACAAATAAGAAAATAATGTTCTCACACTACTAGATAATCTGAAAAGTTAAAACACCTTTTGAGTTGGTTTTGATGCGATCGGAGCATTTGTATTTCTTTATGGGGGTGTGAAGTCCCTCACAGATTCCAAAGTGTTTCAGGCTGCTCGCCTTCATATCTGGGGAAGAAAACAAAAAGAGAGAAGAAAAGCAGATATGGTAAAAATGTAGAAAGTATTGCTATGCATGACTTAACATTGCTGTCATTCAGTGACAAGCTTCATGTATAATGTAGAGTATAATGCCCAGTTTTGTCAACAGTACCACGTAGTCCCATGGACATTCTGGGGAACTAACTGAGAGGCAACTAATCACATATTCCCGACTGTAGGTACCAGTTCATCAAATTCAGGGCAATTCCAACACATTATTGGGGAGATGCATGTGTGTTAATGCATCTCAGCTGGAGATACATGTAATAGTTGCTTTATAAATATGAGTGGCCAATAGGCCCTTAGTTTGCTTTTCTTTTGTCTTGTCAGGGCAATATATAATTTGGCAGTAACCAAACTTTCTTTTCTTTTTTTTTTCAAAACTACGTCAGAATCAGGGTGATTTTGCAGCTCTGCCATACTACAGCTGAGCTTAACCATTGATCATTCTGCATATCCTTGTGGAAAATGATATCAAATAATTATCTCACTCTCTTTTTCGTTTTTTAATCTGTTGCAATGCACATGAAGGACTGACTAAAATGAAGTTGAAATTCTTGAGAAGAAAGACATCAAAATAATTGCTTTCGTGGAAAGTCAACAGCCGTGGTCCTTGACAAAATACAAATGATAACCAACATATAAAATCAAATAAAGATATCCTCTTCTAATTTCTTTATTTCTGAAGCTCATGAAGCCCATCTGCCTATCTTAATCCTATCCTGCCCCCCCCCCCCCCCCCCATATTCATATCCTGCTCACCAAGGGCTTTGGCAACCTTTCTTAGAAGCAAATCTGCAGACACCGTCTCGCCTAAGACCAAGACCTGTAAGAATAGAATGAAAATGTTATAGAGTGGGTAGTGAAAATCCTGTGATCTCATTGGTCAAGAGCTGTGTGTTGATCTTTACTGGCCACATGCTGTCTCACAGAGAACAACCACTGTAAACATGATGATAAACATGTTATGGTGTACACACTTGTGAAGTTGTAGTGAGAGTTTGCGCATACGCACTTGAAGCAAAGGTTTGCACACTTAAAAAAAAAGAAAAAAAAGCAAGTGTTCGTACTCAATTGAGTAAAAAACGCTTAGTATTGGCCATGGCCCATGCATCCACAATATGTGTAAACTTCTAACAAAGTACAAACTTTTAATGCAATGGTGCCGCGCCTAGTTTTCTTCTTACGTTGAGACCCGAATATATAGTCATGATGTATTTTTTTCGTGTGATGTCCCTTTTTAATCAATCTTCAAAAATGGTTACAAAGACAGGAAGCCCTAGACTAGCCTAGTGTAGGACCTGAAAACGTTAACGTTAATAGAGGCCTTCTTTACTTTTGGCGCGGCGTTTGGGCTGGTCGCAGTTAGAGCATAGAGCAGGGAGGTTAATAGTGTGATACTATTACTACACTACTGAATAGAGAGAGTGGCTGTATGTGGCTCGGCGACATGACAGGGCAGGTCGGATCGGGTCGTCAATTTACTGTCCAACTTCTACGGCACGGGATGGGAACCCGCTTACAATAGAATACATTTCACAACGTTATTTTCAGTTATTTTCAGCAGTTATAATAATTGTACTCGTTGTAGATCTATAGAGTATAGATACGTAGTTAACTGTTAGACCGCCTATAGACCTTGGCTAGGGCCTACTGCACTAGAGCGCAAATGGGATCGGGGCCGCAGCCCGAATGCGAAGCAGCTGCAGCGGAGCGCCCCGGGTCGGGCTGGGCGGGCTTACAGCACTGCAGAGCACTGTAACCTAGCTCGGCTCGAGTACGTACGAGCGAGAGCAGGGAGTGACAACGTCAGAGAAAAGTTTTTTTATTTTTCCGCAAGATGTCATTGGTCGACGTTACGTCGATACTAACCTTGATTTCCGGCTTGTCTTCATCATAAGTGAAGACAGATATTTGCTTCTCAAGTTCTAGGACAGGCCACTTGTTAGTACTGTCGTCAAGGACATCAATTATGTCGGCGTTCGACTGAAAGGCACCCATCTTGCTTGTTTACTGGAGAAAAATGTACGTACCATTGAATTCACACAAAATAACCGAAGTGCTACAGTGAATGTTGTGGGGGGGGGGGGGGGTATTTACAGAGGATGCTGTATGAGACGAACAGCCCTTTGTTGTCATTCATTAAGAATAAGCTATGAGACATAACCAATAATTAAAGACTAATATCGTGAGTACTCTCAGGCTGCACGCAGTCCAATGGCTACGTGAAATCATAAAACAATGATACACATTCTGATGATTTTATACCTCAAACTTATTTCACTGTTTTCATTCCTCTATATATTTCCCTCACGCGTGGTTAGTCCTTCATCAGTGACAGGGTTTTGAAGTTTTTGAAGGGGGAGGGGAAGCAGAAAGAGAGGGTTCTTCACTTTATTTATCACTGAACTTGCTTTGTACATTTCAAAGGTACAAGTGCAGGACAAAAAGTCGTCTTCTGTTTGTTCTGTTTTGTGTGTGTGTGGGGGGGGGGGGGCTCGGGCTCGGAAGGCTTTTTCAGTTACTTTTCTCCCCCTTCACATTCCGCTGATGAACACCCTTGCTCTGTGGTTGGATCATGTGCTAATTTACGACCCCATTCCGAACTGTCTCTAACATCCCCTTTTAACCCCTCTCTTCACGTTTGTGTAAATTCATTGAAGCATGAAGGCCATTGTTATTTGCCAAGTCGGGCAGGCGTCGGGAAAGCTAACTGACTCCTTACTTGCTATCCATCTTTCCGAGTAAAATGGAAGCATATTTTCAAATTAGGTTTCCTCGAGTAGGCGTAGATCATTTTTTACGCATGAGATGTCATTTGAAAGGTAAAAGAATGGATATTAAGGTCATGATTTCATTTTTTACAAAGGATAGCAGAAAAAGCCTAAAAAACTCATCCAAAGTCGCCATTTGCTCGTGCAAATGAAAATTTAGTAGTATTACTTTCTATTGTTCTAACTCAGCCATGCATGAATTATGAACAATGAGTTGTGCATCAAATGAAAGAAGAGAAATAAATCTTTCCATTCATGCATATCTCATAAAACAAATATATGATTATGATCCCCAAAATTGCAATGAAACTCGGTTTCGTTTTTTCTGGGACACGCTGTATATATATGCCAGCCAATTCAGATTCCTCGTGAGAGTTTCAGTCATGAGGTCAAAGGTCAAGTGAAAATGTTAATTTTTTTTCTCCATATCTTGGAAATGGTCTAAGGTATCTTCATGGAACGTAGTGTATATGCATGGACTGACTGGCAGTGATTATCTAGGGAATTTGGGGGTCATTAGGTCAAAGGTCAGGGTCAAATGTCAAGATCAACTCTTCCAAATTTGACTATTTCCTTCACATTTATGCAATAACTGCAGGATTTTTTTTAATTTGGTGCATACATGTATTACCCAATAGAGATCCCTGGGAAGTCTTTTTGCCAAGAAGGTCAAAGTTCAAAAGGTCAAAGATCAAGTGAAAGTGCTGAACACCACCTCTTCCTCGATATCTGGAAGTGTCTTCAGTTGTCTTGAAACTTAGTACATCTTTATGCGTGTTTTACCTGACAGTGACTCTCTTATATGAATTCTAGGGTTTTAGGGTCAAAGGTCAAGGGTCAAGGGCCATATGAAAATGGTAACAATTTACTATTCAATACAGAAACTGCAATTTTTCTCCATAACTTGAAAATTACTGAATGCATAAACTTATGAAAGGGTCAAAGTCAAGTAAAAGCCCTCAAATCCTCAAATACATACTCTCCCATTCATCCACTTAAACCTATGCAGGTCAAGGAAGGTGAACATTCAATACATTTGTGACAAACATGTTATTTTAATATTTTACCAATTATGTGAAACTGTCGTCACACATTGTCCACATGTACTATAAATCTATCAGGAGTACCATGCATCATGGCGGAGGCATACAGTCGCCATATCGACATTTCTAGTTCGTGTCTGTTTAGGTACACCTGAACACTGCGCTAGAGCATAGTACTTTGGCCGATGATTTACTCCCACTAGAGATTCACCCAACACACACATTTTTTGAGATTTATTCATTTCTGACTGGTCATGTATATATATTTCTGTATAGCCATTTCATCACTCTACGTCCCCTGTTTATCATGGCTAAACACTATCTAAATTTCGCCAACTCAGAAAAAAAAACACGCTATGAACAAAGACCCTTTTTTTTTTCAACCCAATTACCGACATGATTATATCAACCGCATGATACAAACAGACCGCACATCCAACTGGACCCCATGGAAGACCAGCTTAGTGTAGCTGAATATGGGCTATCCAGCCATCTTCACAGATGGAAAATGAACAACAACAACAACAACAACCTGCATTTCTGGTGCACTACTACTCTCAGAACACTCTTATCCTGAATTCTGAAATAAGTAATTGGCGGAACCAGTCTCTACCTGGAGCTTCCATCCATATGATAACTCTCTAAGCAGCGTGCTACTTCACTCGATTTCTTTGCAGCTGGCGTCAACATATCGCAGTATGAGTTTCGTTCTTGCTGCACCCACTCCAAGTGGCTCAACTCAAATACATTGTATTTCCAAACACACGCCTAACCTCAATGAACATTGGAACAAGAAAATAGACAACCTTTTGAACATTTCCCCGTTCATAAGTAGCTACGTGTGTATACACATTTTGAAATGGTTCATCATGAACACAAGTACCACCTCTCTTATCAACTATCCTTCCCTTCTTCAGTCCACCTGCTGAAATTATTCACTTGACTGCTACAAACCAACTCGAGCAGCTGCTTCAGTAGCCATTCTATGCCATGATGAGGTCGCTTATAGCCAGTTACTTTACATCACCCTGTCGTATAATCAGAACACCGGGTTGCCTGACATACATTCGCTATCTCCACAAAGCACAATGTATTGAACATGTGCATGCTTATTAAAGGTTTATCTTCCCTTTTCAACCATCACCACCTTTATTCTTCAATACCGTAACAATCATCATCAGATATCATCATTATCCTCATCATCATCTTTAACATGAATGATTTAATGATTTCAAAACGCATCATCATGCAGATTATCTCGCTGAGCTGGTCGTGTGTTGATTTCTAATTTGGTGAGTAAAGCCGATGGCTTCGCTTAAGCAGATCAATACGGATGAAGACCTTTTGCAAGAAAAGTGTTTGGATTTAGGCCTTTTCAAAAAGAAAAACGTGGATTTCATTTGCACATGGCTAACGTCTATCTAGATATCTTAAAAGTTACTGAATGCTTAAAACATGAATGAACAAAGGCATTAGTGTGCTCTTCACATACACCAGCACACAGCCAAACACACACACATTATATATACATCATTGAAAACATTGATATTTTCCTGTCACTTTTATTGCAGGAAAAGGGTGCATATCCGTTGAGGATGAAAATGCTAGAGACATAAACATTCATTTGTTTGAAATTGCATTAAAAATCTCATTCAGGAAAAAAAAGGTGTTGATCGTTTGCGCATTCGGAATGATTGTCTATGACATTATTTTACTATTTTTTTTTTTTTTACTGATTTAGTGATTTTACTGATTATACAGTATATGGCAATTACAAAGGCCGTGTCACACCTTTCCGGCAAGCCTTGCGTGCGACTTGCAAAGAACAATTTTTACTACCCGGAGGTCTCCGGAATGAGCCGCACATGCAGTACCTAGCACGTATCTCACCCGTAGTCACCCAAAGGTGTGCACGCAAATCTTTTTACCCGCAACCATGTTTAGGCCCTGTCACACCTTTCCTGGCAAGCTACGCCGGCTTGTTGCGTCTAGGGATTTCCAGCATACCGGAAATTTCTGAGGCGAACA